>NC_051861.1:102774198-103076282 GCF_015732765.1 Culex quinquefasciatus
TATTTTCTTTTAGCATTTTATGTTTTGTTTTCTTCAGTTCACTTCTTTCACTTTTAAATTAATACTTCTATTTTTTTATGTTTTTCAAATCCCTGTTTCATTTTCCTACCACACTCGTCAACTTTTCACTGCCTTAAAATTTAGTTTTTCTTTTTGTTCCTGATCCTCAATAAATTAAGCTTCTGGTAATTTTCTGTTTTAATTAAAAAATGATTTTCATACAAATTTAAATTTGTTTGAGAAAAAATAAACTCACAATAGATCGATTACTTTGATCCACGAAATTAGAAAGACAATTAACCCTCAAATCACTCTTTTCGAAATTCTGTTCTTTGGAGTAATTGATTTGACTCAAAACTTTTTAATGGCGCCGTGACCAAAGATTGTTTTGCCTCATCGGTTTGTCCATAAAATTTCCATTCAAATTTCTGATCGACGTAAAGCAAAACACGATTAACCAAAGTTTTCGTTTGCTGTCAATTTTTAGTTGAAAAAAGGAAATATTACAATAAAGGCACAATTCTTTGGCAGTGTTGCCATTTTTTAAATATTGATTTAGGGATAATTTAAAACCAAGGATGAAAAAAATCGTATTGATCGTAACATTTTATTTAAAATCGAATAGTTTGCACAGAAATTTTCAAAATAAATCCACCCAAGTAAAATTTTGTGAAAAAAGCAATTTCTTGATTTTTTTTAACTGATGCCCAGGTTGTCCATTTCAGAAACATTTGTTTTGTTTAAGGCTAAATGGGTGAAATTTTTCGATCTTTCTTTAAAATATGCTATGAAAAGTTGACTAACATTTGATAGAGGTTTTATGTAGTTAAAAACAAATTTGCTGAAGACACCAATTCGATCAGAAGTTGTTAACTCAGGATAATGATTTTAGAATATTTCGAAACCGTTTTATATGGTCAGCTGCCTAAATTGTATGGACAAAGTAATGATCCCAAATGGTTTCTTTGTCAAAGGGAAAACCGAAATAAAATATCAGTCAAATAATAAAAACAACGAAGGGCCTAACTTCTAAAAAAAAATCTCAGAAGTATGATTTGGATGATGCACAATAATTATAAAAAGAATGCATATAAGATTTGTTGCAAATGTTAATTATATCTAATTTGTTTTATTTATCAAGCTTCACAGCAAAAAATCCGATGGTAAAAAACGTTGCAACCGACGGGATTCAAATCCAGCACCAACAGTAAGGACTGGCGCCTTAGCCCACTCAGCCATCAGACCGATGAAAAGCCGGAAGGATAAACGCATATATGAGCTTCACATTTCGGTCAAGTAGGTTTCCCATACTGATGGGCTACATATTTCAGAGTGTAAAATCACATAAAATTTCATAAAATAATGCAATATTTATTTTACACCCAGGCCTTTTACACGCAGCTGAATTACTACTTTTTTAGCTGTGTTGGTATCCATTTTGGTATTTTAAAAATTTTAGTTCAATGATTTCTTGCCTTTAATTTTTAGCTAACAAAAATCAACCAGCTTAATGATTAATCTGCAATCTTAAAAAAATATTTTCAAAAAACTTATATCATGTGAATGAATGAATGAATCGTCTATTCATTTTACTTTTGAAATGGAATTTGGATTTATTTAAGTAATGAGATTAAAATTTTGCTTTTTTGTATAGATAATAATCATATATTTGATGATATCTGTTTTCAGAAATACTATAACCTCTATTGCATTCGAGTACATTCATGTATTGTAACAGTTATGCTATTGACAAAATTAAGCAAATGACTTTCTATAAGGAAAATAATGCATTGATTCATATACACAGCTAAAAAAGTAGTAATTCAGCTGCGTGTAAAAGGCCCATCAGTATGGGAAACCTACTTGACCGAAATGTGAAGCTCATATATGCGTTTATCCTTCCGGCTTTTCATCGGTCTGATGGCTGAGTGGGCTAAGGCGCCAGTCCTTACTGTTGGTGCTGGATTTGAATCCCGTCGGTTGCAACGTTTTTTTGTGTTTGCAAAAATTGTACATGCAGTGTGTAATATTAAGTGTTTATTTTGACGAAGGTGATGTGCATGCTTTTGCATGCGATTTTACCATCGGATTTTTTGCTGTGTAGCAATATTTTGTGTTTTTTCCTAGACAACATTTTAATGTATTTAGTTGCAACTGTAAAGTTTATTAGTTAACCAGATGGCAATAATTCTTAAAAGTCATTTAAGATACTGTCAGTTGAAATTAGGTGCATTAAAAAACGAATTCTTCACAATTTTTAGCAACTAGCAGTTCGATCAACATAGACTACATTCGAAAATAAAAGGAAATACTTTTCAACTTTCCGAATTTGTTTTGCAGGGGTGCTATTCCTTTATGAACAAGAAAAGTAATACATTTATTGCACTTCTAAATTTATAACCTTCAAAAACCTTTGACTTGAAAATGGTGCACACCGTTAAAAAGTAAATGAAAATATACAAAAATATTGTAATTGTAAGCAGTTTATTTAATATTTCTCAAATAGTGTCATAATTTAAAAAAAATGCTCTTGTATCAGATTTTGCCCTATCCCTTACTCGAGCGTAAAAGATGCCCTTTTTAGTCCTTTAATACATATAAACGCATATTGTGAAGTTAAAAGAATACATTTTTTAGAAATTGCATGATAATAGTTTGATCAAAACAAAAATAAATATTACAGAGGAAATCACTCAGTTGTAAATTACTTCAATGAACAAAAGTTGCTCTAGTTAATCTATTGAACAAATGATGAAATATCCCTTGTCTGTGCTGAAGGCAATAGCCTTTCCCGAATTGACCACTCAAGGGTTAAGTTACGACCTGCTGCGGTCAAGCCATTACACAATCGACGATCTCTCGACGTACCCCAACGTACCTCAAACCATACAAAAACCTGCGAGGTGCGGAACATCTAACCCTAGACTCCGTTTGCCGCCTTTGAACACAGCTCACGGGGTTATCAAATCAAAATCAAATCAATCACTTTTCGGTCAGGTGCTGGGCAGCAAAAAAAAAACACCTTTTCAAAGGGAGGGCAAGAAGTAAGCACGGGTCGTTGAAGTTTTTGATTTGTCCGGCAGTGCAAAATGGCATCGACTTCACACCACTGCGACTGCGACTGGCCTGGACACATGTAATTTACTCCACCTGAGAGGGGAGGCGACAGACCGTTGGAAATTGACGATGGCAAGTGGAGAGAGGCGTGTAATTTTCCGTAGATAAGCAGGTGATAAATTGCACGCTGTGACACCGTAATTGACAGATTGATGCGGGAGGGGGTTTGAGAGTTGTTGTTGTTGGTGCAAAACGTTGTGACAGTTGTGAATTGGGACACTTGAACTTATGGAAACAAATTCAAAATGTAAAAAAAAAAGTTTTATTTCCAACCTTGTTCACATAAAATTTGTTATGAAAGTCTACAAGTCTCCAAAGTTTTCAAGTTTTTCAATAAGTTGTTTCTGAATCGTCTCAAGCCAAAGTCTTATATTTTTCAAAGTCTCCAAGCTTAACAAATCTCCAAATCTCAGTAGTCTCCAAATATTTCTAAAAAGTCTCCAAACTGGGAAAAATATGTTATTTTTGTTTGTTAATTTGTAGACTATTCAGGTCTTTCTTAGAGTCTCCACATCTTAAAAGTCTCCAAATCTCACAAGTCTCCAAAACTTAAAATTCTCCAATTATTAAAAGCCTATTCTCAGCTCAAACCATAAAACCCCAATATCTTCACAATCTTTTAACTGAAAAGTCTCCAAACCTATAATCTCCAAATCATAAGAGCATCAAAACATTTGAGAGTATCCAATTTTTGAGAGTATCTAATTCTGAATTACTTTTGAGAATGAAATATTAGGATTCTTAAAACTTTTAGAGTCCCAAAATTTTGATACTTCTAACGAGTTTGTTACAAGCAGCGATGGAATAATCATCATCGAAAGAAAATCATTGAACGTTCATCGTGCACGAAAGATCGGTAAAAAAAATCAGGAAATTCACAAAAAATCATCAGTAGATTGATTTTCTTGGAAAATTTCGGGAGCGATTTTCTCCTGCGTGATTTGCCTCCTCTCTCTTTCGCGGGTGGAGAAAGCTCGCTAGCGAAATTGATTTTTTCGCGATTATGCCATCCCTGGTTACAAGTATCCAAATCACCGAGTCTAAAGAGCATTAAAATCACATGTGACTACTAATCTCAAAAGTCTCTAAATTTTAACCCAAGCAGACGAAATAACTTGGCAATAACAATATTTGATATTTAAAAATACTAGGAAAATAACATTGTATGTTATTTATAACAAGATTTGTTATTTGTCGTTAAGATTTTTTTGTTATTGGATTGTTATTGTAATAACAGACTAATAACATTTTGCGTTATTCTTCGAACAAATTTTTGTTATTATTTTTTGTTATTTTAACAACTAATCCGATCATCCTAATAACAGTTGGCGGTATTCTTCCATAACAAAAAATGTTACTCCAAAGTTGTTTTGGCATTCAATCAATATCAGACCAATAACAAATTGTGTTATGATAACATAAACTGTTATCCAACTCTTATGCAAAAATGGATTTTTTAAGAAGATTCCATAACACTTTCTGTTATTTTAACTGTATTTGGTATTGAAATGGCATGAGTTTTGTTATTACCGTCTGCCCGGGAAGAGTCTTCGAGTCGTAAGAGTTCTATGAAGATTCAAGGTATTGAAACTTTAAGAGTTTTCCAAACTTAAATGTCCAATATTCATAAATAAGATTTATGTTCCCAAAATCAAAAAGCCTTTTGTTTTTGCTCGGTTTCAAGTTGTTTTCACATCATTAGCATTCAAATTGAAAAAAAAGCGAAAGGTCCAACCTTTAAAAATCGCCTATTTTATGAGACATCAGAGCCAAAAAATCGCCTCATCTAAACGGTATTCCCAGACGCGCCACCGATCTCCGGAGAACCAGTCCATTTATCAATCTTTGACGAGCCCCAAATTGGGGCCGCGGCTACTTCCCCCTGCGGGGCTCACCAATTACCGGTTCCCAGCCAGGTGGCGCGTGAACTTGACCGACTAATTTGAGACCGACCGGGGTCACAGGAACTGTTGCCGGCGGCAACAGTTGACACTGGGCCGCAAAACATTATCGTCCCATAACTGGAAATTTAATCTGGGGCTGTTCAGGCATGCGATGTGGAACACAAGTGAAGTCTAACAAATTGTGTTACGAAATTTTCGAGGTTGGTGGCGAAACCATAACAAATCATTTGGTAGCGGCTTGTGGAGAGTTGGGGAGAGTTCAGGGTGGGGGCGGAGGGGGTATCAATCATCCGTCACGATTGTCTGCTGAAGTGGTATCTAACCGATTTTTTTCTTCCATACTTTTCAACAAGAGCTACAGGTTGCCTTAAACGGCGTAATGACACTTGAACCTGTGCGCGGCTTGAGTTGAATTGAAAATAGATTATGAAATTGATTCATCATAACCGGAGCGCACCGGGGAGCGATTTGTTATGATACGGAGGCTTTGAAGATTGCGATACTTGTGCAGACCTTTGGTGAGGAGACCTTTATTGCTGGAAATCGAAACACTATGAAGACTTCTACTTATTTTATGAATAAATGTTGAAATGTCATTAGTCTCTAAATTTTAGGAGTCACAATTTTTTCCTTATTATTAGAGCCTCCAAATTTCAAGAGTCTACAAATCTTGAGCTCAGTGTCAGATTTTCGAATTCATAGTAAACAAATTTAATTGCAATCTTCCAAATCTTTGAAGGTGTCCTACCATAAGAGACTACAAATCTCAAAAGTCTACAAATCCTAAGCTTATCCAAGCTTAAGCTTATCTTAAGTTACTCTCAATCATCATTCTCAAAATCTTGAAAATCTTCAAATCTTAGGAGTCATTACCTGTTTAGTGGCTAAAGAGTCTACAATCTTAAAAGTCTCCGAGATTAAAGATTCTCTAAATCATTTTTTTTAGGTAGTAATGTCCAACCAATTTAAGAAGTCTCCAAAATTAAAAAGCAACACAATCATAAAGTCTCCATATTTTAAAAGTCTTCAAATCTGAAAAGTTTCCAAATATTAAAATTTTCAAAGTCTAAAGAGAGTCCAAACCTTAATAGTTTTTAAATTCTTGATAGTCTTCAAATCTGACCAGAGAGTTTCCAGATGTTGAGAGCTTAAAATTCCGTAATTTCTTAAGATTCTCAAAATTTCAGGCGTTCTAAATTCCAAATCTTAGAAGAATTGTTTAGGGTCTAAAGAGTTTACCAGAAGATTTTAGGATCTCCGAAATCGCAAAGTACATATTTTAAAAGTCTCCAAATCATAAAGTTCAAGACTTTTAGAGTCTTAACAGTAACTTAATCTTTCAAGTCTCAAGAGATTCTAAACTGAAGAGTCTCTCAATCTTTAAGAGCCACCAAATCTTTTATCAAACCTGAAGGATTCCAAATTTTCGAATGTCTCCAAATTTTAAGTGTCACTAAATTCTCTGAAGGCACCAAATTTCAAGGGACTAAGATTTAGGACAAAAATAAATACATCGGTAATTAAATTTGCTTTTAACGTGAAGACTTCCATCATTGTCATGATTTTTCGTTCAAAGATATAAATTTTGCGTCGCTTTCAATATTTTGACAAAATTCAAGTTGTTTAGAATAGTTCCCTACACATGCTGATTCCTTTTGGTAACGATTATCCCATTCCTTGTAAAGTTATGGAAATCGTCATTAATCAATTATTGCCAACTAGGACGTCAATGACTACGCCACAAAATTATATAAATTTTGAAGCACAATTGATTTAGATCAAAAATTCTTTCAGTGGCTTCAAGAAGGCAACAACCGGCACATGCTGATTCCTTTTGGTGCTGAATTTCGTTAAATTGAATTTAATACAGAATATTTTATTGTGATGATCAATTTTCCTCGAAAATGATCAACGGCTTCACCTTAACGGTGCACATCAACCAGAGCTTTTGCACCCAGATTTTTGTTACAGACATTTTAGAATCTTCAAAACTACGGGTACTATCGACATATTTTTTTATTCATCCTCTAAAGTACTGTCCACAAAGCAATTTACAACAAAGTTTGACTAATTTTACAATACGGTTGTTGCAGGATTGGGTCCGTAAGTTTGACAATTTTGGAATAAGAAGACAACAACTTCCTTCGCTGTTGTGCACCCTTAACAGTCACTCCGTGAAGGCAACTCCAAACCTTAAAAGTCTTTGAATTGCAGAGTAACTTACTCTACACAGTTTCCAACCCCAAGAGTCTCCAAGTCTCTACGATGTAAGTTTCCAAATTTTGAAAGTCTCCAATTAATAAAAGTCTCCAAATCATATGGGTCTCCAAATATTATGATTCTACTAATATTAAAAGTCATCAAATCATTCAGCTCTTAGATTCTAAATTCTTAATATTTTATTATTTTATTGATGAGTCTAACATTTGAAAAGTCTCCAAATCTCAAGCGTTTCTGAATTATCTTAAGTCTCCGAGCTTCTGAAGCTTACAATCTTCTCATCTTAGGGGTTTTCCTATGCCAAGAGTCTCCAAATTTAAGAGCCTCTTAATTTTGATAATGCCAATGATAACTAAGTTTTAAAAGCATCCAGATCCTAGTCATCTCTAAACCGTGAGAGTCTTCAATTTGAAAATTCTCATGCCCAAAGAGACTGTAAATCCTCAAAGTCTCCAAATCATGAAAGTCTCTAAATCTTATAAGTCTCAAAATCATATAAGTCTTCAAATTGTATAATTCTCCTAATCTCCGTGAAGGCAACTCTCCAAATCTGATAGATCTCCAAATTTGATAAGTCTCCAAATTAGAGCTGGGACTTCGGATATCCGGATAATTTACATTTTTTTCTATATAAAATCAAATTACATCTTTTTATTCAAACCAAATCAAAAGAGATATACGAAAATCGTATCAGAACTGAAAATTATTTGGATAAAATTATGTGAAGAACCCAAAATAGATTTAAGAATAAAAACTAACTTAATTCACCTATGTGGTTGGAGCCTTCCTCACAACAATGGCTGTACACAAGTTTCATCTATTTTTTATATCCGGCTTCCAAAAAGTACATCGATATCACTTAAGTGGCCATGTCTCGAGACAGGGTTGCCAGATCTTCAATGTTTTGGACTCGTTGGAAAGGTCTTTTGATAACCTAACCAACAATGGGTCGGATAGTGGATCCGTACATAGTTTACATACATTGAAGTGAGATCCGGCTTAAAAAAAGTACATCAATATCACATAAGGAGCCATATCTCGAGACAGGGTTGCCAGATCTTCAATGTTTTGCATTCGTTGGAAAGGTCTTTTGATAACCTAACCAACGTTGGGTTGGATGGTGGATCCGGACATAGTTTACATACATTTAAGTGAGATCCGGCTTCAAAAAAGTACATCAATATCACTTAAGTGGCCATATCTCGAGACAGGGTTGCCAGATCTTCAATGTTTTGCATTAGTTGGAAAGGTCTTTTGATAACCTAACCAACAATGGGTCAGATAGTGGATTCGTACATAGTTTACATACATTTAAGTGAGATCCGGCTTCAAAAAAGTACATCAATATCACTTAAGGGGCCATATCTCGAGACAGGGTTGCCAGATCTTCAATGTTTTGGACTCGTTAGAAAGGTCTTTTGATAACATAACCAACGATGGGTCGGATGATGGACCCGGACATAGTTTACATACATTTAAGTGACATCCGGCTTCAAAAAAGTACATCAATATCACTTAAGGGGCCATATCTCGAGACAGGGTTGCCAGATCTTCAATGTTTTAGACTCGTTGGAAAGGTCTTTTGATAACCTAACCAACGTTGGGTTGGATGGTGGATCTGGACATAGTTAACATACATTTAAGTGAGATCCGGCTTCAAAAAAGTACATCAATATCACTTAAGTGGCCATATCTCGAGACAGGGCTGCCAGATCTTCAATGTTTTAGACTCGTTGGAAAGGTATTTTGATAACCTAACCAACGTTGGGTTGGATGGTGGATCCGGACATAGTTTACATACATTTAAGTGAGATCCGGCTTCAAAAAAGTACATCAATATCACTTAAGTGGCCATATCTCGAGACAGGGTTGCCAGATCTTCAATGTTTTGGACTCGTTAGAAAGGTCTTTTGATAACATAACCAACGATGGGTCAGATAATGGATTCGTACATAGTTTACATACATTTAAGTGAGATCCGGCTTCAAAAAAGTACATCAATATCACTTAAGGGGCCATATCTCGAGACAGGGTTGCCGGATCTTCAATGTTTTGGACTCGTTGGAAAGGTCTTTTGATAATCTAACCAACAATGGGTCGGATAGTGGATCCGGACATAGTTTACATACATTGAAGTGAGATCCGGCTTTAAAAAAGTACATCAATATCACTTAAGAGGCCATATCTCGAGACAGGGTTGCCAGATCTTCAATGTTTTAGACTCGTTGGAAAGGTCTTTTGATAACCTAACCAACGTTGGGTTGGATGGTGGATCCGGACATAGTTTACATACATTTAAGTGAGATCCGGCTTCAAAAAAGTACATCAATATCACTTAAGGGGCCATATCTCGAGACAGGGTTGCCAGATCTTCAATGTTTTGCATTCGTTGGAATGGTCTTTTGATAACCTAACCAACAATGGGTCAGATAGTGGATTCGTACATAGTTTACATACATTTAAGTGAGATCCGGCTTCAAAAAAGTACATCAATATCACTTAAGGGGCCATATCTCGAGACAGGGTTGCCAGATCTTCAATGTTTTGGACTCGTTGGAAAGGTCTTTTGATAATCTAACCAACAATGGGTCGGATAGTGGATCCGGACATAGTTTACATACATTGAAGTGAGATCCGGCTTTAAAAAAGTACATCAATATCACTTAAGAGGCCATATCTCGAGACAGGGTTGCCAGATCTTCAATGTTTTAGACTTGTGGAAAGGTCTTTTGATAACCTAACCAACGTTGGGTTGGATGGTGGATCCGGAAATAGTTTACATACATTTAAGTGAGATCCGGCTTCAAAAAAGTACATCAATATCACTTAAGTGGCCATATCTCGAGACAGGGCTGCCAGATCTTCAATGTTTTGGACTCGTTGGAAAGGTCTTTTGATAATCTAATCAACGATGGGTCGGATGATGGACCCGGACATAGTTTACATACATTTAAGTGAGATCCGGCTTCAAAAAAGTACATCAATATCACTTAAGTGGCCATATCTCGAGACAGGGTTGCCAGATCTTCAATGTTTTGGACTCGTTAGAAAGTTCTTTTGATAACATAACCAACGATGGGTCGGATGATGGACCCGGACATAGTTTACATACAGTTAAGTGAGATCCAAATATATGTGAAAACACATTTTTATACATAACTTTTGAACTACTTATCGAAACTTCAATCTGTATAAAACTCGATCTATGGGACCCTAAGCCAAGTCGAATGCAACAAGTTCGGGTCAAATCGGTTCAGCCAGTGCCGAGAAACATGAGCTAGTTTGTTGGTCACATACATACATACACACACACATACACACACACATACACACACACATACACACAGACATTTGTTCAGTTTTCGATTCTGAGTCGATATGTATACATGAAGGTGGGTCTACGACGTTTTTATACGAAGTTCATTTTTAGAGCAGGATTATTGCCTTACCTCAGTGAGGAAGGCAAAATGTAACGGATCGGGTAGTTTTTCGGATAATAGTATTCGGCCATAAATCATGTGATTCAAAATTTAATTTCTTTTGAAAACCTGTAAAATTATTTTGTTTCATCTTTATGTCACCACACAGTCGTGAGGCAAAGCTGGCTTGTTTAAGTTAGTTCATTTTCTAATAGAATTATTAATGCTGCAAATTATCCGGATATCCGAAGTCCCAGCTCTACTCCAAATCTGATAAGTCTCCAAATCTTATAAGTCCCATAATCTTATAAATCTCCAAATCATAAGAATCTCTACATATCAAGAGTCTAGAAAACGTAATAGTCACTAAATTCTTGACACTCTTCTCCAAACTTTCTTAAATCTCTGAGTCTGAATTAAGAGTATCTGAAATCTGACTTTTGATTTCATTAGCATTTTTTCACCTTAGTGGTCTTTACATGTCTCCAAGTTGTAAGAGTATCTAAATCTTAAGAGTCACTCAATCTCAAGAGCCATCAAATCCAAAATATCAAAATCCTAAGCAACTTTAAACCTTAACAGTCTCAAATTTGCTAAGTCTCCAAAACATAAGAATTTCAAAAATTCTAAGAGATTTAAAATCTTTAAAGCCTCCAATTCATGAAAGACTCCTAATCTAAAGAGTTTTCAATTTTTGATATTCTATAAATGTTAAGAGTCTCCAAACCTTAGCAGTTCCTATCTTATTATGCTCCATGTTTTTACCCTCCAAATCATGGAACTCTCCAACCAGTAACAATTTTTAAATTTCAAGATTTTACAAATGTTCAGAGTTTCCAAATTATAAAAGTTAATCTTAAGAGGTTACAAACCCTAAGAGACTCCGAGTCTTTAAGATTAAAGTATAAAAATCTAGTAATCTTAAGAGTTTCCAAATCTCAAAAATTCTCCAAATCTAAATATTCTTCGCATGTTATTAGTCTTAGAATTCTTTACATAAGCTTTACTAAGCGAAGATTCGAAATCTTCAAACTCTTCAAATTTCAAAAATATCAAAAATTTAGGAGTGGTAAAAGAGAGTCTTATAATCTTAAAAATCTCCAGACCTCTAGAGTCTCTAAATTATAAACGACTTTAAATCTTACGAGTGTCTGAATCCTAGGCGTCTCCAAATTTCCAGATTGAAGAGTTCTTAAATCTTAAGAGTTCCTAAACCCTAAGAGTTCCTAATCGCTTAGAGCATACAGGTATGTGAAGTCTCCAAATATCTCAATTCTTTAAATTTTAAAAGTGAATAACATTTTCATGTTCTAATCTAATCTAATCGAACACAAGCGCAGCCAGTCCGAAGAAAGCATCCTGGAAGAACTTGTGGTTAGATTACGCCCCACGTCCTTTCTTGTCAATATTAATGATTGCATTACATCTGAGTAACCCCGAATATGTATTGCAAAAATTAAAGCGGCCAGGCCTACTGCGTTGCATTAACCGCAGAGACAGATTCTGAGAACGGATCACATTTCACAGAATCAACAGGAGAGGAAGGATGCGTGGACATACCGTACCAAACGCTCCGAATGAGTTGTGCTTGGGTGTGTAAGTGTTAATTTGGCAATTAATTGTTTTTTTTATGAGGGTAATGAGGGAGGGGGTGGGATTTGGTTTAAGGACATGGAAGATGGGGTGGGGTAGGAAGGATATTTCATTTGATTAATTGAATACAATATAAATTGTCTACCAAAAAAAAAGTATGGAAAGATCTCACCAAGGTTCTTCAAAGCATTCGACAAACCGAATATACATCGAATACGATGCTGTTGCTTCACTAGAACATCATCGAGTCCAGGAATACGCAGGTTGCGAACAGCTTCTGGCCTTGTCGGAACGGCTGGAACCAAACGGAAATCCTTTCCGTTACGCCACACGAAAAAAATCACGCAGAGCTTCACTTTTGTCTTCAGCATGTAGATTACAGCACAAACAAATCCGAAAAACTCATCAAAAAATTTCTTGGAATTTTCCAAAATTAACTCTAAGCCGAAGAAAAACGTCAAATTTTTGGCACCGAACGAATTTCACGTCCGAACTCGCACATGGCTACTTCGATTCGAATAAAATTTTCATGTTCTTAAGCCTTAAAAGTCTTACGAGTCTCAAGATTCCAATCTGAAAAGTCTCCAAATCATAAGAGCTTTCAAACCCTAAAGGTCTCCAAATCTTTAAAGTCCCAAATTTGTAATGTCTCCAAATCTTAATAACTTTAATCATAAACAGTCATTAAGTTTGACTAGTCTTGTGTTTAATCTTAAAAGTCTCCAAATCATCAAAGTCTCAAAAAAAAAACAAAAATAGATTCAAGGAGGCTTTGTTATGGATGTAGAAATATTAAGTGGCTTGTTAATTTAAAATGATCCTAATTCTAAGAGTCTCGAAATCGCAAAAGTCAACAAATTTTCAAAAGTCTCAAAATTTCAAGCACCTTAAATCTTACGAGACTTCCAAGTCTCCAATTCTTTAACGTGATTTTTAGATCTATAAACTCTCCAAATAAAAAAATAGGAATCTTTATAGGGTGAGGGTTTAAATCTTAAAAGTCTTACAATCTTAAAAGTCTCCAAACCTAAAGAGTTTTAAAATTGCATAACTAAAAAAATAAGGGTCCGCAAATTTTAAGAGTTCTTAATTAAAGAGTTTCCAAATCTCTAATGTCTCCAAATCATTAAATTCTCTAAACCTTGAAAGTCCCCAAGTCTTTTTTGATTTCAAGTCTAAATTTTAAAGTTTCTGACGAGTAGGAAGCACAATTGCAAGTCATTCGATGTACCAAATGAGTCATTTCCACAAAGCAAGCCCCTTTCTTCTCGCGACCAAACAACAAAAGGCTCCGCTCTGTTCCACGTGCAATTTTGCTCTCAATAGTTGGATAATCAAAAAATTCCTTCATATTACATCACGGCTGCCCGTAATTCATACACAAACACACTCACACACATACTGAAAAAGACAGCAAGTAAGGCAGCAAAATGGCCCTCCGAGAGCATAAATTTCCTCCTTTTGGCTCATTTGGCAGGTTTCAAAAACAATAAACATACTTCTGGTGTCGCTGTTTTGTGAAAAACCACCACCACCTCCTCTTGTCCGCCTTCTGAACGCTGGGAAAAACCAACCTGGACACACGTACAGACACGTGTGTGTGTGTGTGTGTGTGTGTGTGCAAAGTTGTGAGAAAGATTGCCATTCATTGATCCGGCCACCACTTTGGCACAAAGCCAACGCAAAATTCTCCACTTCTTATGATGAATATGCACTGTGTACCTTCCCACCCCCTCTTTCATTGGGGGACTGACATAACCAAGCCAGTTTTCCCGTCGTCACACTGCACACACATACAGCACCTGCCAGTGCACACATACAGCGATCGTTCCGAGACGACTGGTTTACCTCTGCAAATATTTCTTCCTCCTATGCACAACGTTCGAGAGTACACGTCATGATCTGGACTTGTAGCCCCCCCCCCCCCTCCCTTAATCCGCCCCTTGCCGTTGAGACCCCGGGGGCCGACCAACCTTCTGTAGGTCGTGTACGCTATAACCATTAAAGATACATTTTTCCCTCTCTCTCTCTCTGCATCCCATTATTATTACCCCCGGCGCAAAATCTCTACACAGACCTGGCGCGTTCAGGCTCGTTTGTGGTCGATTATAAAATTGCACACTTACCCGGCACACACACACACACGTACATGCAACACGGCTCTGTAGACACTTTCGTTTTCATCGTGGTTGGTTACCGGAGCGCTGTGATCTTCTTGGATCTCGCGGCCAATACGACTGACCTAAGCGCTCGATCCTCACCAGTTAGCGGTTCTTCTAGGTCAGAAGCGCGCTGAAATTGGGTTTTCTTTGTCTGGACGAGCTGTCCAGAGATTCGAAAGAGTCGGTGGTGGTGTGGTGGGCGTTGAGTTCACTGGTATAAGGTCTCAGCGTGACACCTACTGTCGAAGATCAGCGTGGTTGAGCGTTCGATATTGTCTTAGAAGAGTGGTAGACTCTTTCAAATAGTTGCAAAGATTTGGAGACTTCAAGTTTTAGTAAAGATTTTGGATTAAGAGTAAAGTATATCTAAAAATTTGAGCCAGGAAATATCGAGTAATTTTTGCGCTTGCAGGTTAGCAAATCTCTAGAAATTAACAAGAATGATTTGTATGAAACTTTGTCCTTCGATTCCTTATAAGATCCATAAATATACAAATCAGCCATTTTGCATCATTAGTTTCTTCATACAAGTCTTCATATAAATTTGGAGGTCGTCCATAGAAAAGTGCTATGAAAACATTTGAAAATCTGTTCTCCGAAAAAATAGTTACACTCTAAAAATAATTTACTCAAAATCACAACTTACATTTCAAAATGGCCCTATTGATTACATTTCGTGATTACAAAACCAAAAACAGAATTTTTTACACATGAGAGCAATTCTCTACGAAATCGGTCTTTTTTCTTCAATTTTAATTTTTGTATTTTTTAATCCGACTGAAACTTTTTTGGTGCCTTCGGTATGCCCAAAGAAGCCATTTTGCATCATTAGTTTGTCCATATAATTTTCCATACAAATTTGGCAGCTGTCCATACAAAAATGATGTATGAAAATTCAAAAATCTGTATCTTTTGAAGGAATTTTTTGATCGATTTGGTGTCTTCGGCAAAGTTGTAGGTATGGATACGGATTACACTGGGAAAAAATAATACACGGTAAAAAAAATTGGTGATTTTTTATTTAACTTTTTATCACTAAAACTTGATTTACAAAAAAACACTATTTTTATTTTTTTTTATTTTTTGATATGTTTTAGAGGACATAAAATGCCAACTTTTCAGAAATTTCCAGGTTGTGCAAAAATCATTGACCGAGTTATGAATTTTTAATCAATACTGATTTTTCAAAAATCGAAATTTTGGTCGTAAAATTTTCAACTTCATTTTCGATGTAAAATCAAATTTGCAATCAAAAGTACTTTAGTGAAATTTTGATAAAGTGCACCGTTTTCAAGTTATAGCTATATTTAAGTGACTTTTTTGAAAATAGTCGCAGTTTTTTATTTTTTTAAATTAGTGCACATGTTTGCCCAGTTTTGAAAAAAATATTTTTGAAAAGCTGAGAAAATTCTCTATATTTTGCTTATTCGGACTTTGTTGATACGACCTTTAGTTGCTGAGATATTGCAATGCAAAGGTTTAAAAACAGGAAAATTGATGTTTTCTAAGTTTCACCCAAACAACCCACCATTTTCTATCGTCAATATCTCAGCAACTAATGGTCCGATTTTCAATGTTAATATATGAAACAATTGTGAAATTTTCCGATCTTTTCGAAAAAATATTTTCAAAATTTTCAAATCAAGACTAACATTTTAAAAGGGCGTAATATTGAATTTTGGCCTTTTGAAATGTTAGTCTTGATTTGAAAATTTTGAAAATATTTTTCGAAAAGATCGGAAAATTTCACAAATGTTTCATATATTAACATTGAAAATCGGACCATTAGTTGCTAAGATATTGACGATAGAAAATGGTGGGTTGTTTGGGTGAGACTTAGAAATCATCAATTTTCCTGTTTTTAAACCTTTGCATTGCAATATCTCAGCAACTAAAGGTCGTATCAACAAAGTCCGAATAAGCAAAATATAGAGAATTTTCTCAGCTTTTCAAAATATTTTTTCAAAACTGGGCAAACATGTGCACTAATTTTAAAATGAAAACTGCGACTATTTTCAAAAAGTCACTTAAATATGGCTATAACTTGAAAACGGTGCACTTTATCAAAATTTCACTAAAGTACTTTTGATTGCAAATTTAATTTTACATCGAAAATGAAGTTAAAAATTTTACGACCAAAATTTCGATTTTTGAAAAATCAGTATTGATAAAAATTCATAACTCGGTCAATGATTTTTGCACAACCTGAAATTTCTGAAAAGTTGGCATTTTATGTCCTCTAAAACATATCAAATAAAAAAATAAAAATAGTGTTTTTTGTAAATCAAGTTTTAGTGACAAAGTTAAATAAAAAATCACCAAATTTTTACCGTGTATTATTTTTTCTAGTGTAGTCCGTATCCATACCTACAACTTTGCCGAAGACACCAAATCGATCAAAAATTCCTTCAAAAGATACAGATTTTGAATTTTCATACATCATTTTTGTATGGACAGCTGCCAAATTTGTATGGAAAATTATATGGACAAACTAATGATGCAAAATGGCTTCTTTGGGCATACCGAAGGCACCAAAAAAGTTTCAGTCGGATTAAAAAATACAAAAAAAATCGAATGACCGAAATCCTAGAGAACTGCTCATGAGCAACTCTCTACGAAATCGGCCGATTTTGACCATTTTTTTTGTATTTTTTTATTTGGCTCAAACTTTGTGGGGGCCTTCCCTATGACCAAAGAAGCTTGTGTCATTTGTGTCATTGGTTTACCCATTCGAAAAGAACATTAAATTTCTCATCAATTGACATGTTCCAAAAAATTTTACAGTCAGGTAACGGAAAATGGGAGAATTTTTAAAACTGTTATTTTCTTTTTTTTATGAAAAATATGTTTTTTCGGAATTCTGAGTACGCCATCAAATCGGGCGTCTAATTTGACATAAAAGTCCGTTTGACACCAAATTTCTATCTCATCACTGTTTCAAGCTGAAAAACATTGAAAACACCTCTTTTTTCGCATGTTCAAAAATGGAAGGGGTCGTATCGCCCCTCCGTTACGAGATATAAAAAAACGGACCTCGGATTCGTGATCAGGGACAAAAGTTACCCCTTAGGACAAAGTTTCACGCAAATCGAAGAGGGGTCGGGGCAACTGCTGTGTGAGTTGGCGGAGAATTACCCATTTGAAAAAAAAATCTTGAACAAAGAAGCAATCACAAATTTTTCAAATTTGATTTTATTCCAACTTTTAAAAACTTTCTATTAAGAGCGAGTTTTTCACCAATGTGTAACAGGTCGTATCGAGGTGCTCCAATTTGAATGAAACTTTCAGCGTTTGTTTGTCTATACATGAGATGAACTCATGCCAAATATGAGCCCTCTACGACAAAGGGAAGTGGGGTAAAACGGGCTTTGAAGTTTGAGGTCCAAAAAACCAAAAAAATCTTAAAATTGCTCGCATTTCCGTAAAACTTTATCAATTCCAACTCTCTTAGATGCATTCGAAAGGTTTTTTGAAGCACTTCAAAATGTGCTTTAGACATCCAGGATTGGTTTGACTTTTTCTCATAGCTTTTGCAAATTACTGTCAAAAATGGATTTTTTTAAAACCTTAATATCTTTTTCCAACAGCCTCCAAAACCCGTACTCCCATAGGTCAAAAGATAGGTAATTACATGGACTATAAGCCTACGGTGTTAACTTTTTGGCCAATCGCAGTTTTTCTCATAGTTTTTCGATTTTTCTAACACAAACATTTTACAACGTAAGTTAGAAGTATTGGAGTGGTAAATTTGATTTAAAAAATAATTATATAAAACATTTTTGAAAAAAGATATTGATTTTATGTACCCTGCGATCAATGCGTCAATTGCTGTATCAAGTAGGCGAAAACCTGTTTCACCCCTAACCCAACAAATTGTTGAAAAATATTTTAATTCATTCTAAATGGCAATTTTTCTAGTCAAATTTACAACTACAAAACTTCTAACTAACGTGAAATTTTCCGAGGATTCCGAATATGACAAAATTGAGACCAAAATGTGCCGCTATGGAGGCTATGGGGCAAAAACTAACGTTGTAAAATGTTTGTTGTAGAAAAATCGAAAAACTATGAGAAAAACTGCGATTGGCCAACAAGTTAATACAGTAGCCTTATAGTCCATATAATTACCTATCTTTTGACCTATGGAAGTACCCAAGTAACCACAAACACTAAATTGAAGTATTAATTCAGTACTAAATCAGCACTCGAATGCTTTGAAGTAGTAAATAAGCTTTGCGAATGCCTCAAAGTACCAAAGCTTTGCAGCATTACAACTGGCATTAAATCACCATTTACGACCATGAAAATGTGCTTCAAAGCATTTGATGTTTATCAACAAAGTAACCCATCGATACACAGCAAAAAATCCGATGGTAAAATCGCATGCAAAAGCATGCACATCACCTTCGTCAAAATAAACACTTAATATTACACACTGCATGTACAATTTTTGCAAACACAAAATAAAAAGTTGCAACCGACGGGATTCAAACCCAGCTTCAACAGTAAGGACTGGCGCCTTAGCCCACTCGGCCATCAGACCGATGAAAAACTGTAAGGATAAACGCATATATGAGCTTGACATTTCGGTTAAGTAGGTTTCCCATACTGATGGGCTACATTATTCAGGGTGTAATATTACACAGAATTTCATAAAATAATGCTAAGTTTATTTTACACCCAGGCCTTTTACACGCAGCTGGATTAGTACTTTTTTAGCTGTGTACGGGAAACATTTCAATCAGGCACGCTCTTATTGACTTTAATCCTTCTCCCGTCATACCGTTCTAGTAAGTGTGCGGGTTAAGGCGCAGTTCCCCCAGTTTGAATCAGTTTCATTTTTGCATGAACTGGGTTCAATTCCCGCTAATTGAAGTGTTTTTTTTGTTTTTTTTTTTGTACAAAACCGCAGCCTGTAATTAAGTCAAATTTTTCAAAACATATTCCCATAGCACAAATAACATTATCAAAAGTTCTCTGGTAAATTGAATGACTTCTCACAAGCAAAAAGCTGCTTTCCGGAAGTCTGATAAACTTTGTAAAATTTTGCCAACCGTGGACCAAGCACTCCTCGGAAAAGCAGTTCCCGTTAGCCGTTAGCCAGTGCTTGTCCCTTTTAACCCGTAATTAATTGTACTGCACTTGCCTGGCTGGCCGCAATTTGCTGAGTGATAATCGATAATTTCCGTCCAACGAAATCACAACGGAAACTCGAAACAGCAGAAAGAAAGTCTTAATTAATGTTCGATGCATCAACCACATCGATTAAAACTTTCAAAACAAACACTCAATTCCGAATACATCAGTTGGCTGGCGCGCATCCTAGAGATCGACGAGAAAAATGTAAGAATAACTTCAAAGTCTCACACTCACACATGAAACGCAACAGAAGAAAAAAAAACAAAGGAGGCCCACCACCAAGTGTGTGAGTGGAGCAGCTGTTCTTTTTTCCCCCCAGCCTTGACGTCGATAAAGCAGTTTGTTTTTGTTCGAGCTTTCGGTGAAGCATTAAATCGGCATCACTGTGCGCCACTTGAAATATTTCTCAATGGAAAAGTGCTGATTAAATGTTTTGAAGCATTATTTGCTGGTATTAAATGCCAATATAATGCTGATTTAATGCTGATATTTAGTGCTTCGCGATTACTTGGGTATGAGCAAACCCCTTATGTCTATATATTAATTTTTTTGTAATTGTCTGCTGAGCAATTCCATGTCAAATAGGGAATCGGTTGTACCCGACCCTCTCCGATTTCAATGAAACTTTGTAGACATGTTATCCTAGTCTTATATACGTCATTTTTATGTATATGGAGTCAGTTACACTCGATAATGACATTTGAGAAGGGCGTTAGTGTTTTTAATATTTAGATATTTCGTAATTTAAATATTGCTTTATCTCGAAGCCGTTGCATCGTATCAAAAAGTGGTCAAAGACAAACTTGTAGGAAATTTGACGGGCTTTCCGAAAAAAATCACTGAAAGAAAAAAACACACCACTTTTATGAGATTTTTTGATTTTTAAGTTTAAAAGTCAAATTTGAAGGTGAGCCCACGATTTTTTTTCGTTCAAAATATAGCCAAAAATAGCCTAAGATGTAACAAAAAGACTCACAAAAAATGCAGGATGGAGCAACTCACCTGAAAAAATACAAAAATCATTTACTAAAACTGTTTTTTTGAAAAGTGGTCTAAACATCAAAATTTTCAAAAACCGGTAGTGTGAATCGATTCCCCAGACAATTTTACATAAAAGTCTCTATATTGCCCATTGTCTTATGTCCAATCCTTGGGAAGATACAGCGGTTTTAAAAAAAAAATGTTGAAAAAATGTTTTTTTTGCTGGTTTTTGGCAATTTCTATATCACAGACTTGATTTTTCAGTCTCGAAAATATTTTTACCGGAAAGCTCGTCCCATTTCCCATAAGTTGGTCTTTGACCACATTTCAATTGGATGTATGGGCTTACAGATATAAGCTTATTACATTGCTCATAACTGAAAACATTATATTTTTTCAGTGTAGTTTAGTAACCTGGATAGTAAATTAGCTTATATCTGTAAGCCAAAAGACTTTCTACATGTTGCATTTTATAGAAAATTGTCCAAGGAATTAGATAAAAATAAAATGTTAACCCTTAAATGCCCACTTATATTATATTTTGACGTTATAAGCATTAAAAATCAGTTTTGATCAATTCCTTATATTTTTATTTGTTTTATTTTATCACCATCTCTTTAGTCAGATTGAAAATAGTCATGAAATTTAATTCAAATCTAATATGCAAAAAAATCGTTAATCGAAATCTTGAAGAAATCCTTATGAAAAATCGAGGTTTCACGATTAAGAGATGTTCATGGAAAAATAAATGAATTATTTTGGATACTCTAAAGAGTTTCAGATTATAAAGATGCTTTGACGACTTGACAAATCCACAGATCTATACAATGAATTACTTTTTACTTCAAATAGAGCTCGAGAGCTCTTTTCTGTTCCTCCCATCGACAATCCCGCTGCAGTACCCCAAACAACAGCATCAGACCATCTTCTCCGAACCCTCTAGACTCGGATAGCTCGTAAACCTGTACCACCTTGTCTGGTAGTCTGCTGCAGTCAATGTTGAGGTTGGGGGTCTCTCTTCCAAAGATTGCGACAGAGAGCAGCTATCACGGCACTGGGTTTCCCATCTGGAAAATGACTTCAACACGTTCTTTGCGAATGTTGTGTTATTTGTACTGCAGCCTGCATCAACCCCCACACGTATGAAGTTCTGCAAAGTCGAGGTTCTGGATGATAGGTTGGAGGAAATTAACACAAAGCGGCTTCTACCTTACATTCTAGACGCCTTGTTCTAACTTGAAAGAAGTTTCAAGAAGGTGTGCAAACGATGGGAGAGCGGCTTCATTGCTAAATTATAGACTAGAATTTCCCTTCCTCTCTAGTTGAACTAGAAGGATAGAACAACAGACTAGAAGCAGGGCCAGCTGCTCAGCTGTTGTTTCTTTGCCGGTGGCTACCTTGTGACGTCTGTCCCTGGGCTGACACACAGCTGTCGGTCGACGAAAATGGGAACAAATTACTTCATCTATTGGGTGTTGTTGATTGCACTGGCAGGCGCCAGATCTGACTTGAGATCTGAGAGGGGAATCATTACTTACCAACCGGTTAAGGGTTGACTCGGATGGATTTCTATAAAAAGGTAGTTCGATTGATGGCTGTGGAATAAACAATTGCAGAAGCTTAATGCAACTGTTTCCAATTTACAAAAAAATCCTCCAAAATCACCATTCTGCTTGCCATCAAGCAAGCACCACGGCCAAAGCCTTGACCATTGACTTAGGGTGCCTACAGAGTGGACGCTACAAGCGATGCTACAAGCGACGCGACTAATTTGACAGACCAAGCGACAACGCGCGACTGGATTTTTGCCCCAGAGTGGACGCGACTAGAAGCGACTCCAAGCAACGCGACTGAAAGAAGCAATTTCGATGCAAACATAATATCTTTTGATGTTAAATGCAGTATTTGTTGTGCTCTAGTTCCAGAAATGGTTCTCCGAAATAATTTGGTGGCCACTGGCCACTCCAGAACCGATACTGAATGTCCCCCGGGGAACCACCGAAGAGGCCAATATCTGATCAGAGCAAAACCTGTCATTATTGGAATCTTTTTTTTTCATTTTGGAAGGACATCTCAGACATGGACAACCTAAATAATTGAATAGCCACTGGCCACTTTGGAACCGGTTCTGAATGTCCCCCAGGGAACCACTGATATGACCAGTATCTGATCAGAGCAAAACCTGTCAAAATTGGTATTGAAATTCTTTATTTTAAAAGAACATCTCAGAAAAAAAAATATTTTGGAAGAACATTCTGAAAATTTAGATTGACTTGGCCACTCCGGAACCGGTTCTGAAACACATAAATTTAGAAATTCAAAAATACAAATACAGAGCAAATGTTCGCTAACTGAAACGAATTCGAATTAAAAAGCACTCAAAAGTTATAACCAGTTGTCAAACTGGCTTCGACATTTCAACCCCATTGTTCGACGATATCCGAGCACGTTGTTTTGCTTTTTAATTATCCGCACAATCCGTACTATCCGGATATTTGTAACAAAACATAATAGTTTTGGAGATTTTGCCTAATATTTTTTACTTTAATCATTATCTGGGGTGGATATGGTAGAGCACCCAGAAATCGTCATGCTCCAGTATTCACCCACTTACAGAGTCTAAACTGTGTTTAACTAACTTATACAATTTTTGGATAGAATGCAGGTACTTAGCCGGGTCCGGTGGCGCAGTGGTTAGCGTGGTAGCCTCTCACCCCAGTATGGCCTGGGTTCAATCCCAGACGGACCCGGTGGCATTTTTCGAGACGAGATTTGCCTAATCACGCCTTCTATCGGATGTGGAAGTAAAACGTCGGTCCATTAGCGTAAAAGAGGTTTTGAGTGACTCACCACACACCTTCGGACGCCTAGAAATGAGTAGAAACTTGCAACAGAGCCCACAAAAGACCCGGGGGTCGTTAAAGTGGATTGCTTTTTTTTGCAGGTACTTATTTATTGATTTCCAACACTTATCAAACCTGAACTAATTAATTTATTCATGAAACCGGTAGAGGGGTAATTTATAAAACTTGTGTTAATGCAAAAATGGATATTTTATATCGAATTAACACAGCGTTGCTCAGTGGGTCAAAGTATCTCGAAAAGATTTTACAGACTTTTAAAATTTTATTTACTCCACTTAAAGTTTTTGCTTTGAAGGCACAGTCTACCTTATTTTTAAATATTTTTTTATTTTTAAATTTACAAATAAAAAAAATTAAAAAAGCAAAATAATCAAAAGTTTAAAATTTTCAAAAAGTTATAGGTTTAGAACATAAAAATTAAATTTTTTATCAATGCTATATAAGAATTAAAAAAACGAAGAAATTATAATTTCAAAAAAAATAACTTTTAAAAATCAATATTTAAAAAAAATTTAAGTACATTCAAATAATAAGAAATCTCAACGTTTCGTACTCCGTAGTTAATTTAAGAATTTAAGAATTTAAGAATTTAAGAATTTAAGAATTTAAGAATTTAAGAATTTAAGAATTTAAGAATTTAAGATTTAAGAATTTAAGAATTTAAGAATTTAAGAATTTAAGAATTTAAGAATTTAAGAATTTAAATTTAAGAATTTAAGAATTTAAGAATTTAAATTTAAGAATTTAAGAATTTAAGATTTAAGAATTTAAATTTAAGATTTAAGAATTTAAGAATTTAAGAATTTAAGAATTTAAGAATTTAAGAATTTAAGAATTTAAGAATTTAAATTTAAGAATTTAAGAATTTAAGAATTTAAGAATTTAAGAATTTAAATTTAAGAATTTAAGAATTTAAGAATTTAAGAATTTAAGAATTTAAATTTAAGATTTAAATTTAAAATTTAAATTTAAGAATTTAAGAATTTAAAATTTAAGAATTTAAGAATTTAAGAATTTAAGAATTTAAGAATTTAAGAATTTAAGAATTTAAGAATTTAAGAATTTAAGAATTTAAGAATTTAAGAATTTAAGAATTTAAGAATTTAAGAATTTAAAATTTAAATTTAAGAATTTAAGAATTTAAGAATTTAAGAATTTAAGAATTTAAGAATTTAAGAATTTAAGAATTTAAGAATTTAAGAATTGGCGCTTCCATGACCAGCCGTAAAGAAACATCAGTTGCCAATAGTATTTCAACAATCAATGACTCTACCTTTGAATTTCCTGCAGATTCCCATGTTTCTGGTGAGGAAGTCAAAGTTGCAGTTAAACAAATGAAAAATATGAAAGCTCCAGGCTTTGATAACATTTTTAATCTAGTGTTGAAAAAACAGAGTGATCAGTTCTTTCAACATCTAGCCAATATTTTCAATAAATGTTTGCAACTTGGTTACTTCCTACCAATTGGAAACTGGGCAAAGTCATACCAATTTTGAAGCCTCAAAAAGATCCAACATCGCCAACAAGTTATCGTCCCATTAGTCTTTTGAGTATTCTGTCCAAACTCTTTGAGAAGGTCATCTATTCAAGGCTTTTGGATTTTACCAACGATAATAATATAATTTTGAACGAACAGTTTGGCTTCCGAAAGGGACATAATACTGCTCATCAACTTACGAGAGTAACTAAAATAATCAAGCAGAACAAGCTTGAGTCTAAATCAACTGCTATGGCTTTGTTGGATGTTGAGAAGGCTTTTGACAATGTTTGGCATGATGGTTTGATACATAAACTGTATTTATACGGTTTTCCAATGTATCTTATCAAAATTATCCAGCACTATCTTTCGGAGAGATCGTTCAAGGTTTTCTGAATGGGATTGCTTCTGGATTATTCAACATTGATGCTGGGGTTCCCCAAGGAAGTATTCTTGGCCCACTTCTGTACAATATTTTTACATCTGATTTGCCTACTCTTCCTGGTAATGGTGTGTTGTCACTTTTTGCTGATGACACTGCCGTTATTTATAAGGGTAAAATAACCAGATATTTAGTTGGCCGTCTTCAGAAGGGTCTTGACGTTCTTTCCGAATACTTTGGTGACTGGAAAATTCGCATAAATGCAGCCAAAACTCAAACCATCATTTTTCCACTTTCCAAATCGGCCCGATTTGCCCCAAAGGATGATGTTTTGATAAAAATGAATGATGTTTCAATACCCTGGTCAAAGGAAGTTGTCTACTTAGGTCTCATACTTGACTCGAAACATTTGTTTCGGCATCATGTAGACAAAATATTGAACAAGTGCAGCATTCTCATCAGGTGCTTGTACCCTTTAATTAACAGAAAATCAAAGCTTTCTTTGAAAAATAAGTTAGCAGTATACAAACAAATAATTTACCCCGTTATTGAGTATGCAGTACCTGTTTGGGAGTGTTGCGCTAGAACTCATAAATTGAAGCTCCAGCGTGTCCAAAACAAGGTACTCAAAATGGTTTTGAATGTTCCTGGCTGGACAAGATCAAGTGAGGTTCATGAATTAGCAGAAGTAAAAACGTTGGATCAGAAGATTCAAGAGAAATGTTTGAAATTCAGGGAAAAATGTGCTATATCTGAATACCCCTTGATTCAAGGATTGGTTTAGTTTATGGTAAGTTTAAATTAGTTTTAGGTTAGGTTATGTTTTCTTAACATTTTTTTTTTTTTTTTTTTTCCTCATTGTACCTAGTGTTACAAAAATGATAAATCATATACTTTTAAAGTTATGAAAATGAACAGTGTTTAAATCACGAAAAGCAAACTAAAGCTGAAGAGCCACAGCTGACCACTTATTATGTAAACCAAATGTAATTATTATAAGAAAGATTCAATAAAGTATATTTAATTCAAAAAAAAAAAAAAAAAAAAAGAATTTAAGAATTTAAGAATTTAAGAATTTAAGAATTTAAGAATTTAAGAATTTAAGAATTTAAGAATTTAAGAATTTAAGAATTTAAGAATTTAAGAATTTAAGAATTTAAGAATTTAAATTTAAGAATTTAAGAATTTAAGAATTTAAATTTAAGAATTTAAGAATTTAAAATTTAAGAATTTAAGAATTTAAGAATTTAAGAATTTAAGAATTTAAGAATTTAAGAATTTAAGAATTTAAGATTTAAATTTAAGAATTTAAATTTAAATTTAAATTTAAGAATTTAAGAATTTAAGAATTTAAGAATTTAAAATTTAAGAATTTAAATTTAAATTTAAATTAAATTTAAGAATTTAAGAATTTAAAATTTAAGAATTTAAGAATTTAAATTTAAATTTAAGAATTTAAGAATTTAAATTTAAGAATTTAAGAATTTAAGAATTTAAGAATTTAAATTTAAATTTAAGAATTTAAATTTAAAATTTAAGAATTTAAGAATTTAAATTTAAGAATTTAAGAATTTAAGAATTTAAGAATTTAAGAATTTAAGAATTTAAGAATTTAAGAATTTAAGAATTTAAATTTAAGAATTTAAGAATTTAAATTTAAGAATTTAAAATTTAAAATTTAAATTTAAGAATTTAAGAATTTAAATTTAAGAATTTAAATTTAAGAATTTAAATTTAAATTTAAGATTTAAATTTAAGATTTAAGAATTTAAATTTAAGAATTTAAGAATTTAAGAATTTAAGAATTTAAGAATTTAAGAATTTAAATTTAAGAATTTAAATTTAAATTTAAGAATTTAAATTTAAATTTAAGAATTTAAATTTAAGAATTTAAGAATTTAAAATTTAAAATTTAAGAATTTAAGAATTTAAGAATTTAAGAATTTAAAATTTAAGAATTTAAGAATTTAAATTTAAATTTAAGAATTTAAGAATTTAAGAATTTAAGAATTTAAGAATTTAAGAATTTAAATTTAAGAATTTAAGAATTTAAGAATTTAAGAATTTAAATTTAAATTTAAATTTAAGAATTTAAGAATTTAAATTTAAGAATTTAAATTTAAAATTTAAGAATTTAAATTTAAGAATTTAAGAATTTAAGAATTTAAAATTTAAATTTAAGAATTTAAAATTTAAGAATTTAAGAATTTAAGATTTAAATTTAAGAATTTAAGAATTTAAGAATTTAAGAATTTAAATTTAAATTTAAGAATTTAAGAATTTAAGAATTTAAGAATTTAAGAATTTAAAATTTAAGATTTAAGAATTTAAGAATTTAAGAATTTAAATTTAAGAATTTAAATTTAAGAATTTAAGAATTTAAGATTTAAATTTAAGAATTTAAATTTAAATTTAAGAATTTAAGAATTTAAGAATTTAAGAATTTAAGAATTTAAGAATTTAAGAATTTAAAATTTAAGAATTTAAATTTAAGAATTTAAGAAATTTAAATTTAAGAATTTAAATTTAAGAATTTAAGAATTTAAGAATTTAAGAATTTAAGAATTTAAATTTAAGAATTTAAATTTAAGAATTTAAATTTAAGAATTTAAGAATTTAAGAATTTAAGAATTTAAGAATTTAAGAATTTAAGAATTTAAGAATTTAAGAATTTAAGAATTTAAGAATTTAAGAATTTAAATTTAAATTTAAAATTTAAATTTAAGATTTAAGAATTTAAATTTAAGAATTTAAGAATTTAAGAATTTAAGAATTTAAGAATTTAAGAATTTAAGAATTTAAGAATTTTAAATTTAAAATTTAAGAATTTAAGAATTTAAGAATTTAAGAATTTAAGAATTTAAGAATTTAAGATTTAAGAATTTAAGAATTTAAGAATTTAAGAATTTAAGAATTTAAGAATTTAAGAATTTAAGAATTTAAGAATTTAAGAATTTAAGAATTTAAGAATTTAAGATTTAAATTTAAGATTTAAGAATTTAAATTTAAGAATTTAAATTTAAATTTAAGAATTTAAGAATTTAAGAATTTAAGAATTTAAGAATTTAAGAATTTAAGAATTTAAGAATTTAAGAATTTAAGAATTTAAGAATTTTAGAATTTTAGAATTTTAGAATTTAAGAATTTAAGAATTTAAGAATTTAAGAATTTAAGAATTTAAGAATTTCAAATGTTTAGATTTTTAAAATTTCAGGTTTTAAAATTCTATAGAATTTTAGAATGATGATCTCGATGATGGTCTGTTTTCCTTGAGAATTAGTGACGGCTTCACCTGAATTGCTTACTACATTACCACACCAGCCCTACATTTTTACCATTGAATCAAGATTTTGCATTGTGTCCAATGTCCATACAAAAATGTTTTCAAAATAAAAATTCAAAAGACGCTTACTGAAAATTTTCTGATCGATACGATTTCTTTGACAAAGTTATGCAGTCCAGCCTCGATTATCCGAAGGTTTCTATGGGATTTTGGGATTCTATGTGGACTTCCGATAATCGTATGAAATTTTTGTTTTGTTTTTTTTTGTATTTTGTTACTTTGAACAAATTCAAGTTCTGCAACTCCATTTTATTAAAATTCAAATGGTTGATTGTCATCAAGTACATTTTCCTTATGAACGCCATGGACCATTTCCGAGATGTCCTTCCAAAATGAAGAATTTCGATACCAATATTGACAGGTTTTGCCCTGATCAGATATTGGCCACTTCGGTTGTTCGGAGAACCAGTTCCGGAATGGCCAGTTTCACCAAATTATTTCGGTGGACCCTTTTGAGATGCCCTTCCAATATGAAGAATTTTGATACCAACATTGACTAGTTTTCTTCTGATCAGATATTGGCCACATCGGTGGTTCCCCGGAGGACATTCAGAACCGGTTCCGGAGTGGCCAGTGGCCACCAAATTATTTCGGTGGACCCATTCTGAGATGCCCTTCCAATATGAAGAATTTTGATACCAACATTGACTAGTTTTCTTCTGATCAGATATTGGCCACATCGGTGGTTCCCCGGAGGACATTCAGAACCGGTTCCGGAGTGGCCAGTGGTCACCAATTTATTTTGGTGGACCATTTCTGAGATGTCCTTCCAAAATGAAGAATTTCGATACCAATATTGACTAGTTTTCTTCTGATCAGATATTGGCCACATCGGTGGTTCCCCGGAGGACATTTAGAACCGGTTCCGGAGTGGCCACCAAATTATTTCGGTGGACCCATTCTGAGATGCCCTTCCAATATGAAGAATTTTGATACCAACATTGACTAGTTTTCTTCTGATCAGATATTGGCCACTTCGGTGGTTCCCCGGAGGACATTTAGAACCGGTTGCGGGTGGCCAGTGGCCACTAAATTATTTTGGTGGACCATTTTTGAGATGTCCTTCAAAATGAAGAATTTCAACACCAATATTGACCGGTTTTGCTCTTATCAGATATTGGTCACTTCGGTGGTTCCCGGAGGAAATTCAGAACCGGTTCCGGAGTGGCCAATGGCCACCAAATTATTTCCGTGGACCCTTTCTGAGATGCCCTTTTAATATGAAGAATTTTTATTTTTTTATTTTTTATTTACAATTTAAAATTCATTTCGAACCATTTTGCATTTTTTTAATTAAATGTACTTTATTTATTGCATTTAACAATTCTTCTGCTCATTTTGTTCGAAATTTTGAATAGCGAAAAGCTGAACAAAACAGAACCAATTTAAATCGCTTGATTTGCAAGCGACTGACCTCGGTTTGCACAGGTCGGTCGCGCGACCAATTTGACAGTTGCTTGTTCGTCGCTTGTAGCGCAGCGAAAAATCGCTTCTACTCTGAATAGGCGAGCGATTTCTGCTGGCCGCAAATGAGTCGCGCGTAGTCGCTTCGCCTGTCAAATTAGTCGCGTCGCTTGTAGCGTCGCTTGCAGCGTCCACTCTGTAAGGGCCCTTACGAGTGGAGACCTCTCCTCAGCCAACGGGTGGCTGATTAATCGCGATAGAAACAATCAGAAACCCGCGAGAATCTCCTAAAAACCTGTCAGCAGCAGAGAGAGAGAGAGAGACCTCCGACTGATTTGCGCTAATTATCGCTAACCTATAACATCTCCTCTCCGGTGCGCGGTTCTAAGCCGCTTAGATCTGGTCGTGAAGAGTTGAGTAGAGTCACACACAGTTACACACACAGAAAATGTAAGCAAATTCTCACGGTACCTGCTGCGAAGAAGACTGAAGATGAAGAAGTCGTGTTGTTGTTGTTGACGATGTGCCCAGAAGACGCGCAGAAGATGCATCCCAGCTAGGCAGAAGATTCCGAATACCACTTCGAGCCAGACAAGATAATTTATAAGACTCAGCTGACAGCGACGTCTGTGTGACTCTACCGTGAGTGTGTGCGCCGCGGCGTCCATGTGGAGATGTACCTACTCCACGTGAGAGCGAGGTACCTTGTGTGAACCTCTGCACCGAGATCGGTGCAGGGTTATAAGGTTGGCGTCTTCATAGAATTTCCTGCCATTTTCAGTATCATGCAAAAATATTAGGATTTTTTTTACAGATATTTCAGTATCTTCGAAACTACGGGTAATATTGAAATATTTTTTTAATCACTTTTTTTACAGTAACGTTGTTGCAGGAGTTTGACAATTTCACGTTGTTGCAGGAGTTTGACAATTTTGGAATAAGAAGTCAACAACTTACTTCGTTGCTCGTTTTAGATAAAAATGCTTTAACCAAAAACTCCTAAGAAACAAAAAAAAAATGTGTTTGTTAGAAAACCTTCCTTATTATTAAATGTTTTGAAGATGGAAATTAGTATGAGTTCAATTTCATATCTGGCAACATTGTCACAAGTTTTTAAAACTAGTAAACGACATCTTGATGAAAATATCTCCTGCAACCAACTTTTTGTTAAGTTTCAGAGTAGGGTTTTAAAAGAATATTTCTCATTGAGCCATACATACAAATGTATTTTCTGGCAACACTGTTTTGAAATATCGTAATTTAAGTTCCATTTGCTGGAGCGCCTATAACATTGAAAAAAGTTAGTTAGGCCGTTGCAAATATGTTTTGAACAAAAAAATAAAAAAGCATAAACATTTATACTACGAGCCATGGTTTCAACATTTTAACGAAAAAAAGTGTTTTAAAATGTATTATACACCAGTCCAGTTGTTTTGCCATCATTAGTTTCCAAAATATCTAAGTATTGACGAAAATTTTATTTTTTGCGAAAAATATTGGAATTTCATAAAAATGTAAAACATTTTCAAACAAGCCTAAACATGCTAAATATGATTATCATTGCAGAAAAATGCATTTTAGATTGTTTTCAGTTGATTAGACTTCTATTTTCATGGAAATTTTGAAGTTTTTTGGAAAAATATTTTTTTTGCCCCCTGATTTTTCAGACCAATTTTGAAGGAAGAGGGGGGGGGGGCATAAACTTTGAAAAATATTTGCTACAGCCTTAAAGAGAAATAAATATAATTAAAATGTTTGTCTTTCAACCTTGATCCATCGAAGGTTGAAGAGAACATTATTAAAAATTTCAAGCCAAATTCTCTAACATTATAGGAGATCGAAACACAAAATGAATACAGCAAAATTGAAAAAAAAAACAAGACTGATTTCCAAACTTAAGTGCAAAATATGCCTATTTTTATGAAAAATAACTTTCTATAATTTCTACGTCATTATTATCGATGGTCCCAACACTTCAATTTAAAAAAACGTTACTTAATCCACCCTTAGGTGGTTGGCGCCTTCCTCACATTTAAATGGTGCTATCCAAAATGCAAAAAGCGCGTAAATAACACTTAAGTGCTTATAACTTTTGATAGGGTTGTCAGATCTTCAATGTTTTGGACGCATTAGAAAGCTCTTTTGAATACCTATCCAACGATAGGTTGCATGAGAGATCCGGACAACGTTTTCATCAACATATTTGAGATCCGGCCTCCAAAAAGCGTATAAATTACACTTAAGTACTTATAACTTTTGATAGGATGGTCAGATCTTCAATGTCTTGGACGCGTTGGAAAGGTCTTTTAAATACTTTTCTGAATATATATAGCATGACGGGTTTTCTTACAAAAACCCCCCTTTTTACAATCTTCCGGACTTTTGCTAAAATCGTTTTTTTAGCATAACTTTTGAAGTACTTAACTAAACTGCATAATTTTTAATAGCGACTTATGGGACCTCAAGACGGATCGAATGACGCCAAAACGGACAAAATCGGTTCAGCCAATGTCGAGATAATCGAGTGACAATAATAATGTTGGGGGCGACATAAGTTTTGTAAGAAAATTGCATCGTCTTAAATGACTTAAAAAATGTGAAATTTGTTCATTTAAACATTTGAAATATATTTTTTTCAATAAAAATTTGAAAATAATTCTAAATATTCAAATTTGTTGTCTATTTGTCTATTCTAATAAAAAAAATTTAAGAAGTAATATGGGAAAATATGTTATATTGATGTCAGGATTTATGGTAATAACACTTGATATGTATGTTAGTATTTTTTTTATAAAAATGAAGTTATATAAAAATTATAATGTTATAATTTATAAAACATCAAAAAAACTTTAGTGGCAGCCCATTTGATGATAGTTATTCTTTTAAATACTTCTATGTTTGAAATTTGCATGATCAAATACAAATTTGAAGTTAGGTAAATATAAAGGTACTGTTTGCTCCAAATACATTAAGTAATGTTTTTTTCAAATAAATATCAATTCAATTAGAACCCGTTTTACAGTAATCAAATATCATACATGCTTAGCCGATTGATAAAACTTACATTTCGAAAGTTATAACTTAGTTTTTTATATACTCAGAATAGTTTTGTTAGAAAATACTCATATTTTTTTCAAACTACGTAGTTTGATAAAAAACTAGCAAAAAACTTAAATTTCAAGTACTTTTTTCGAAAATACGTTGTTATGTTTTTTAGGGTATTTAAAAAAGTAATTTCTTTTCAAATGTATGAAAAAATCCCAATCATTTGATACGCATATTTAAAAACTTAAATGTTGAGATTTTTTTAAATACTCATGATTTTTACAAAATTTTATTTTATCTAATTATTAAAAATTTCCACAATTCATATTGTAAACTGAAAATTTCAGAAAAATACGTACTTCTGTGAAAATTTTGAGTATTTAAAAGAATGATATTACTTTCGATATGTATGAAATTATTCCACTCATTTGATACTTATACTGAAATTACAATAATTTTTAGGGTTTTTTCAAGAAAATATTTTATTTTCAAAATCCCATATATCCCATGCATCAGTTATGCACGCTTCGGTTTTGCATCCCCCATATGCGGCGCTAAGCCGAGGCATGACTATATATTTTTAATAAAAAAAAACTTTTCATTCCATTGTTTCTATAAGTTTGATTCCGTCTTGCTTTAAATCGATATCAATGGAAAAAAAATAAAAACAAAAAAATGGAAAAGCCTCTACATTCAAGTAAACTTTCAAAAGATCAGTTCATTTTTAAAAACTTACAAAAATAATATGGCGCGTCTATGGCGCGGTGGTAGCGTGTCGGATCAATAACCAAGAAGTTGGTGATTCAATCATCGTTCTGTTAAGGGTGTTTTTTTTTGTGAAATACATCCAAAAAGCCGTCGGTAATGTCGATAATTGTCGGTAACGGGCAAACATGTCATACCCCTATATCGCAAAAAAAATGCATGAGGACAGTTTTCATGCAGATTCTGATATAATTTCATGCCGCCATGCATCACAATCATGCGACCGCCGTTTGGGTGTAGGATCGATAAATTCAAAACAAAAATTAAAAAATATTAAGTTCACGCGTTTATTGTTGAACTTTTTCTTCTAACAGTACAAACAGTTAGGGCTAGTTCTCGTTTGTTTGGCAGGTCTCTACTCATATTTAGCAATTCAGAATCAAATGAAAGCTTTTAAAAGTCGTATCTTATTTATTTTTAAGAGTCTCTTAATGATGTTTGACACGCTTTGCTGCGACTCAAAAGCTAACGGTTCGTGTTTTTATATAAATGTTAAAAACACACAAAAATCGAAAAAGTTACTGGAAAAATCGGAAGAACAGCAGATAGGCATAAGGTTATGAATAGAATTTGTAAAATAGATCTAAAACTTCCATTATAAAACTAAAGAAGACAAAAGCACATAAAAATACTAAAAATGAATGAAGAGAAACACAAAACAAGAGGACTTTAGTTGTTCGTGGAACAAAAGTAGCTCAAAATAACCTTCCAAATACGGGAATCTTCCGGAAATCATTCGAAAAAAGTGGAAAACTTTTTTTACATTATTACCGCTAACCTAACGTTGACAATCTTGTCATTCCACGACATATTCAACCTGTGGTACTTGAAACCGTCCAAGAGTTCTTCAACGACTCTGCAGCAGCAGCATTGGGTTGGATTCAAATGAAGAGCCACTAGGACTTGCCAGGTTTGCTGCAGAGTCTGAGATGCACTTTGCACCACCAAGTCGTCATCGAGTGTTGTGTGCGGTCGGGATATTTATAGGCTTATGAGTCAATGCGGTGACCCTTGACTCCTTTGAGGAACTCTCGCCCGGTTAATTGGTCGTAGACACGCGGAACACAACGGGGTTGTGAGGATTATGACCGCCGTTACGCGTCACATTAAGTTGTTCCGCGAAGAGGGTCAGGCTTGCTACAATGTTTTGTTGTGCGGTAGTTGGGGTCGTAGGTCGATCTACGCTAATCACACGCTTGTAATGAGTGATGGTTTCAATTATTGTTTTTTTTTCTGTCAGTTTAGGATGTTTTAAAGTCATCTTCAAAATGAACGACTGAGAGCAGGCAAAACAATTGCACAAGATTACAAATCATCTGCAGTCGGTCACAAATTTCCAATTCAAATGTCTTGGATGAGAATGGAAGAAAACCGTAGTGAAAATGCATTCTGCTACTGGCAGACTCTTGCAGTGGTTGACCTTCGGGTCGTTTCTTTGTACGGGTTCGATGCAAGCCAAGTGACAGCTGGGAAACTGTTGTCTTTGGGAAATAGAATAATTTGGCAGAAATGTGCTTAAGACTCAACCTTGTCTCGAGAGCATACCTTCTGAAGAGTAGCAAAAGCTTGAGAATATAAATTTTTAGAGGCTTTTGTTTGAGTTTTGTGCAACTAACTTATAATTTTGTCACAAATTATATTCATTTCATACATGCAAACTAATAAATTTTATTTATTTTTCTATTTTCAGGTAAGACCCGGAAAGCAATCTGAATTTTGCAACAACTCAATGTAAATGGAAGGGTGAGAAGAATAACAACTGTATTTAGTTCACCTAATTTTCAAAAAAATATCATTAATCAGTTAATATTCAGCTTTCGTTGTCTAAAATAAAAATTTTCCAGAGTTATCAAATCTCCAACGATTTGAAGAGAAAAATTGCGTAATCTAATCGTAAAGTTTTCTGAAAATAGAAAAAAAAAACACTAGAAACCCCTAATAAACTGCTCAACATCAACAAGTTCACCAATTTCCCCATCCCTTCTGCAGCTGTAAATAATGACTCACGCACTTGCTACAATTACCAAATTTATTTGTCGAAGACAACCAACGCGAAATCTTTTCATCGCGCACTTCTACGAAACTACCTTCCCCTCTCGAAGAACTCCAAACACCATTAAATCAAACCCTCGAAATTGATCACTTTCATTACCCCTCTTTCCACCGCTAAATCTAGCCTAACCCAACAGCCCACCAAGGAAGGTGGCAAACAGGTGGTAAGCTCCACAAAGACGTTTGCTTCTGCTTGGTTGTTTTGTTTTCGACGGCATCACTGGGAAATTGTTTTTGAGTGGGGAACCTGTGCACTTTTTAGGAGAAGCACTTCAAATTTGGTGTGGGTTCAAGAGTGTCAACAATGGGTTGCTTTGAGTATCTTGACAAAAGGTTAAAACCTACCTTCAAATAAAAAAAATATAACAATTTATTTACTTGTACATAACAAGGTTGTTAATCGATAAAATTATCGTTGACAATATTATCGTCTGACGATAATGATTATGGCTATCATCTATACGATAACGGTATTCTATAGTTTTCGTTATTTAGATAATTCTATCGGCGATAATCTTATCGCCAATGATGGGCGAAAACTTTTTAAAACCTTACTGAAATCAATTAAATTTTCAATAAAAAATGAAGTTGGTTTCAAAGCATAAATATTAGAGTGTAACAAAAATGACTTTTTGGCGGGCATTCAGGGGTTTGTTCAGGTGGGCATACTGAGCCTAAATCCCAAATATGAGCTTGATTGGACGTAACAGGAGCTGGCGCTCCGCCCTTCAATTTTAAATGGGATTTAACCCGTAAAAAAAGATTTTTTCAAAAATGACACTTTTTGAGGCATTTCGGCCACGAATGCGTTTACCAAAAACATCACTGGCGTGTAGGCCAGATCCTTGCGCATCTTTTGGTATATATAACATTGAAGTTTGGAGCATCCTGGAGCTCGGTACAGACCTTCAAAGTTTGGCATTTTTTCGAAAAATCGGCCCCGGCAAAAAAGATATGCGTCGCACCTCGCGACGCCCGAGACGCCATTTGATTTTGCTGGGACCGATTTTTCGAAAATATGTCAAACTTTGAAGGTCTGTACCGAGCTCCAGGATGCTCCAAACTTCAATGTTATATATACCAAAAGATGCGCAAGGATCTGGCCTACACGCCAGTGATGTTTTTGGTAAACGCATTCGTGACCAAAATGCCTCAAAAAGTGACATTTTTGAAAAAATCTTTTTTTACGGGTTAAATCCCATTTAAAATTGAAGGGCGGAGCGCCAGCTCCTGTTACGTCCAATCAAGCTCATATTTGGGATTTAGGCTCAGTATGCCCACCGGAACAAACCCCTGAATGCCCGCCAAAAAGTCATTTTTGTTACATCCTAATAAATATGTACTCAAAATTGTTAGGGGCCATCCATGAACCACGTGGACAATTTAGGGGGGGGGTATGGTGATTGTTCACGATCCATACAAAAATGTTTTTTTTTGTATGTACAATTGTCCACGAAGGGGGGGGGGATTTAAAAAAAACTGTCCACGTGGTTTTTGGATGGTCCCTTAACAAAATACCGTATTTCTAGCTAAACATTGTAATAGGGCTGAAACCGAAGTGTAAACAAAGAGTCTATCCTGCTCGTTCCTAATGTAAACATCAATTGACGTGAGATTCTTTGTTTACATTTCAGCTTCGGTCGTTTTACATTGTTTTGCTTGATTTTTTGAAAATACTAAAATTTTCATAATTCGCAATATGAGTATCAATCGAAGCGATTTTTTTATGCTTTTTTTCACTTTATTAGAGTGTTTTTTAGAAAAAAAAAATACAATTTTCGAAAATACTCAAATTTTAAAAATTTACAATATAGGTATCAAACGAAGCGAAATTTTGTATGCTTTTTTACTTTATTATAAATTTTTTTGAAAATAATTTTTTTTTAAACAAATTACCTTATTTTTTCGAAAATACTCAAATTTTTGAAGTGTAACGAAGCGAAATTGTGTATGCCTTTTCACTTGGTTTTTTTTAAATACAATTTTTTACAAAAAAAAAAGTTTTTTCCATAATACTCAAATTTTAAAAATTTATAGTATAGGTATCAATCGAATAGAAATTCTGAATGTTTTTTCATATTCAAAAAAAAAAATGAAAGTACAAGTCATGGTCTTTGAATGAAAAAAGTGTTTTAAAGTGTATTTTACACCTGCCCAGTTGTTTGTTTTGCAATCATTAGTTTTTAAAATATCCAAGTATTGAAGAGATTTTTTTTTCGCTGAAAAAAAAATTTCACGGTGCTGTACCTTGAAATTCCACAAAAATTGAAAATATTTTTTATCGATCCCAGACTTGCTAAATATGATTTAAAACGCAGGAAAATGCATTTCAAATTGTTTTCAGTTGGTTAGCCTTCTATTTCCTTTTAAATTATGAAGTTTTTTGAAAAAATATTTTTTCTGTCCCCTGATTTTTAGAACCGATTTCGAAAAGGGGGGGGGGGGCCTTACTCAAATTTACAAAATATGCAATATGGGTTTCAAACGATGTGAAATTTTGCCTGCTTCATACATACATGAAAATTGTATATGCTTTATAAAAAATGCTGCGTCGTTTGATACCCATATTTTGTAAAAAATTCAGTAGGGTAGAGGACCCAGAAATCGCCCACTTTATAGTGACAATCTAGGAAATTTGATGAGAATTTGATGACAATTTATGGTTTTTGGTTCTATTTGTTGAAGAACGTTGATAAACTATTTGATTTTAAGTTTCCACAAGGTTTTTATCATTTACATGTTCATTTTGGATAAAATTTTGCGTTTAATAAAGTGCTCTGAAGAGCCTATTTTCGCCCCCCTAAATCCAATTTTCGCCCACCCTTGGAACCAGTTTTCGCGACAACAAAAATCAAGAAATCAAATGAAATTAGGACACAAAGCTAAGCAAATATGGTCTCTTATTGATACTCAACATGTTCCCGAAGCTAAATTTCATTGATGTGCACATGTTTTGTCGTACATATGTATTGTAAATTGAGGTTCAAAAAATCCTTGGAGTTTTTTTTCAGATATCCTACTTATTTTGAGATTCTCTGTCTATTATAACTAAAACCAAAACATGTTCTCACTCTCACTAAAAAAATATGACTGAATCAAAATTTGTGATAGAACTCATGTGTCCCTGTTCACCCTAGATAAGGGCACACAGTTACAATTAGCTCCATGTTGTTGTTGATTTTGTTAGGGGAGCTTTAACCCTGTGGGTCATTTGCTCCCGAATTGACTCAATATAAATAAATTAAAATATTAAAGCACATGTGTAACTACTTCTCCATCCTCTGCTTAATTTGTTCTCCTATGTACAGTATGTAAAAAAAGTATTTACACCCCTTGGGCACTATGCACATTTTGTGATGAAACATGTAAAAAATTTAAAGTTTGACAGGAACCTAGTACTACGTTTTGTTCAAAAACTCATGCCAAACATTTTGCTACAAAAGCTCATGAAAAGATGATTTCTATAAAAGTTATATAACAAATACTATTACGAAAATAAAAGGTGCAAAAAAGTTTGTACACCTTTCAAAAAATTAACATAAATAATGTTATTTGTTGACAAATCACCATAAATCCAGTCTCCCAACTCCAAATAGGCATCCTTGACTGATTAAAAATAATTTGGATTGAATATAAAGTTTACTAACTACTTAGTATAAAAGTTTATATAACTCTGGAAATTCTATATAAAACTTATCTAAACTTAATTTTGCAAACTTTTAATTCAACTAAATGTCAATATATTACCATATAATTGCTAAATAAACATTTTGGAGTGGGTATAACACCGTTTTGGGGGTATTTGTATCGATAGAATAGATTTTTCGTTGGAATTTCGTACCAACCCGGAATTACGTCGTAGGAAAATCCGCCGGCATCCGAACCGGTCCACGATTCACAAGTCAACCTATGTGGAATCGGAAAGGGCATAAAATTTCCGATCTTTTGATACCCATACATCCAGGTTTTCTATAAAACCCACGTTTTTAAATACCTGGGCAAAAAGTAAGTTTGATCCACGAGAACAAAAATTACGAAATTCCTTACATTTTTGGCAGGTTGCTCAAACGAAACCATAACAACGTTTTTGCTTAGGTATTTTAAAACGTAGGTTTTAAAGAAAACCTAGATGTTTGGGTATCAAAAGATCGGAAATTGCCCTTTCCGATTCCATAGGTTAACTTGTGAATCGTGGACCGGTTCGATGCCGGCGGATTACGACGTAATTCCGGGTGGTACGAAATAACGAATCTATTCTATCGATAAAATACCCCAAAACGGTGTTATACCCACTCCAAAATGTTTATTTAGCAATTATATAATATGACATTTAGTTGAATTAAAAGTTTGCAAAATTAAGTTTAGATAAGTTTTATATAGAATTTCCAGAGTTACTTTTATACTAAGTAGTTAGTAAACTTTATATTCAATCCAAATTATTTTAATCAGTCAGGATGCCTATTTGGTTGGGAGACTGGATTTATGGTGATTTGTCAACAAATAACATTATTTATGTTAATTTTTGAAAGGTGTATACTTTGCGCCTTTATTTTCGTAATAGTATTTGTTATATAACTTTTATAGAAATCATCTTTCATGAGCTTTTGTAGCGTTTGGCATGAGTTTTTGAACAAAACGTAGTACTAGGTTCCTGTCAAATTTAAATTTTTTACATGTTTCATCACAAAATGTGCATAGTGCCCAAGGGGTGTAAATACTTTTTTTACATACTGTACCAGTAAACTTTTATAACATTTGAACAAAAACCCCTTATGAATGAAAGTAATGTAATAATTATTTAACCTTTAAAAATAATCAAGAATGTTCCAAATATATTTTCAACCACATTTCGCTGCGATTAGAAAAGTTTTTATGGTAAACGAAAACTGGTTCTAGATAAAATCTTAAAACACAATACTAGATTTCGCCCTGGTCGAAAATTGGATCGAATGTTTTTTCATGACCCCAGAAATCGCCCACTTTATTTTATTGAAATAACCTTTAGTAAAGGTTTAAAACAGGTAAATCACTAGATTTTCATGAAATTCAGACATACAGTGAACTAATGAATTATTCATTCACATTATTTTCGGACAAAATGAGTTGAATTTCCCTCATAAACATTATTACCCGCTGTAGTCTAAATTGACAAAAATATGGCGGCTGCAGTAAGGCTTTTTTTGAAAAGCTTATAAAAACTTAATAAACAATAGAAATTCATTAGGAAAGTTTCAGTTAGTACTAGAAATGTATGAATATGTAAACCTGCACAATAAATTCAACCAAAAAATGGTATGAGTTTGCTAAATACAGATTAAATCCAGTAGGTAGGCGAAAACTGGAGCAGGGCGAAAACTGGGTCCTCTACCCTATTTTACAAAAAACTCAAATAAAGTGATTAAGCAAACACAATTTTGCATCATTCAAAACCCAAATTGCAAATTATAAAAAATTTAGTAATTTCGAAAAATACGATATTTTGTGATTTTTTTTTGTAATAAAAAAAACTGTAGTAATGTGAAAAAAGCTTAAATAGATATATCTCGGCAATGCTACAACCAAATGTCTTCAAATTTGTTTTGGTAATAGATGAAAATGCATATTTTAATGCCCTGAAAATAGATTTTAAATACAATTAACTGTGTGCGCACACCAACCTCTGACTTTTATGTCAATTTACATGTATGTAACCCCTTAAGTTGAATTTAGAAAGATTAGAAAAATGACTTATCGTCCATTTTCGCCGATACAATTATCGAAATAGCGATAACGATAGAATTATCGTTATCGTTATCGAACCTCGATAATTTTATCGTTACACAGCCTTGGTATCGTAATCTGGGTCGAATCGGGACTACAGTCTGAATAGGGACAGCAGTTTTTAGAGCACTTAAAGCTTTTAAATTTGGAAATGGCTATACACATTTTGTTGGTCTGAATCTGTTCTAACCGAAACCAACCAGAAAAATCTAAATATTGTGCACCAACTTAAAACGGCTGTCCCAATTCGCCCCATGTGTCTCAATTGACTACAGTTTACGGTACGGAAAATTCGTGTCGAAGTTTCACTAAATTTTTCAACTTAAAATTTTAAAACAAAAAATGTTGTTACAACCTTAATTTCAACCTTCTTGAGTGTTTTGACAGCTCTTTTGCATCTACACTAAAGCACCGTTGTTTTGACATTGGTTTTTGTCAAACCATCGGGGTCCTCGTTGGGATTGAAACTACTAACCGTTTGTTTTGATAGTGTTCGTGAGCTCCGTATACAAAGTGACAGTTCGTAACAGTTTAGTTTGACGCTGTCAAACCACCGGGAATTAGGGGTTCCAACACCTCCTGAAACAGCTAGAGGCTCCTCAATCTTCAAAAGCACCTCTATTTTGTCGTTTAGGGGTTCATTATCTCGAAAATGAGACCCCTCCCCATCTTCTCCCCAGCATCGGCAGCGCCATCGCGTGGCGGTTGATTTAACCGTCTGTTTTTACGACATTCGGAAACGATAGACTTTGGGGGAAACTTTTGCGCAGAAAGGCAAACAAACCATTAAAAGACGGGGTTTGAAGGGTTTTTGCCGTGCCGAAGAAGACGAAGATCAAGATGGGATTGTTTTTTTATGGTATATTAATTTTCTATTTTCAATTTTGTTGTCGCAGAGGATGGCGTCGTCGTCGTTTCGTTGGTATGTGTTTTATTGGTAATTATTGGCGTCGCGGGACGAAACGTTAATTTTGGAACCATCCTTGACTGTTGGGCTGGGGGAAAAAGGGGTGCCCCGGCTGAGCGGATTTGTAATTAATAACACTTTGTCTTGGAAATGTCACAGCGAAACGTGCGATTGCGTCACGGAAGATGGGCTGCGTTGCTTGGAAGTTGGCCCGGAGGAAGTTCTATTATTTTCTGAAAATGGAACTTTCATTGAGCCTCTTAATCAAAACTAACAAATTTATAACAAGTCAGTAACCAAGCGTCTCCATCACGGTATGTCCACGCATCCTACCTTCCGTGTAGATTCTGTGGAGTGTGACTCGTTCACAGTATCCTCAAATCCAATTTTAAGTTGTGAAGTGAAATAAGTATTGATTGTTCGATTTCTTTCGAGAGCAACCTTTCGTGATGAACTACCTTGCTACCACCCCCCCAGAAACCTGGGAACCTCAAATCTTAAGGTGAAGATGATCTCTCTGGTACAATCGCGCAATATCGCGCCACATGTGGGAAAAATTGATCGAAAAAGGGTGCCCAATAAAGTAGCAAATTTGAAGGCACGAAGAAGATCTGCTGCTTTGCATCCACGATGGTGTGTCGGAGCAGGCACTTATGACTTTTAAGTGGTGTGTGTGTGTGTCTGCGGGGGAGGTGCACCTTAAGACGGCGCAACTGACAGGTCGATGAGATAAGTCAAGTGAAAAGGTCAGTCAGTCGCAGTGAGTGTTGCGCATCCTCCATCGCCAGATGCTTCATTAGGGCTTCGTGTGTCGTGGGGTCGTCGTGACCTGGGGATTAGTGGGTTACGGGTTTGAAGAGCGGGAACAACTGTGAGGTTGTGCATCTTGAACATGGAATCAGTTTTAAGATTTGAATGTTTGAAATGTACGCAATATATTGATTAGGGTCTGTTTGTTCAACGTCATATCTACCTACAAACTTGTAATAAAACTTATTTTAAATTTATCTCTAAAATTGTCAAAGATGAAAAAATACCAATTAGTAGATATCAACATCAAACAATTTTCCACACTCTCACCGAACAAAGAAATGAATGAATTCCACCCTTTCTCATACACATGCTTCTTCCATTCACACCTTCACTTCATTATGTGTGCTCAATAGCCCTTCAATAGCGCCATTGAATGAATCAAGGAAGCCGCGCTTTTTTTTCCGACGACGCCTCCGCCATATCTTTATCACTAGGTAACGATCGCACCTTCCCACACACCCCACTGTTAAAGTTATGCCAACTGCATCGCATCCGATAGCGAGGTGGAAACGCTACCAAGGTGGTTGACGGAAAGGTGGGAACAATCTGATCTGACAGAACTGCCTCAAATGTTTTATTTGAAAAAAAAAAACTGTCACTTTTTGTAGCGATTAAATAATTCCAACCTCAAAAATACATCAACCTTGACAGTTGCATTACGATTCCGGATTGCACCACAAAATCTGCGTCAAAGGAAAATGCTCAACCACCAAACTCAATGAGCCATGTGACAGCAAAATGGACGAGTTTTTTTTGAGGATAGTTGGACTTCCTGAACCTCATCGTTTAGTTGTCAACGAGCTAATGGGTTTGTGATTTATGGATGGGGTGGCATTTTGGTGCGCGCGCCTTAATGAAGGAACTGATTCAGGGTCACGGCACTGCTTTATTTTTTGGAACCGCAGTGGGCTTAGAGACCTTGACGGATCATAAACTGTCAAAAGTTATGGAATTGACCAAATGAGGAATTGTTGAGTAAGAAAGGATCACGCCGGTTATTTTTTTCATTGTTGTTGTTGATGATTTTTTTTAAATAACTTTTCACTACATATTTTATTGAGAGATATATTGATAGTCAGATTGTCAGTCGGAAGGAAATTTTGACAGATGGGCTGATTGGTCAATTGGAAGATCAACTATTTATTGTTTTTCTTTTTTTTCATTTCAAAATAAGCTTTGAAATTGGTTGATTTAGGAGCGTTATTTTATTACGTAACGCCAAAAATCGGATTTTTGGAACCCCTCGTAACAAAATTTCCATACAACTTTTAAAAAATTTGTATGGAGCGCAACACGCCCCCCCCCCCTCATCTGCGTTACGTAATAAAAGAACGCTCCCTTAGTGTTTCGTTGCTTTCGTAGAAATACTGTGGCTTTTCTACTGTCTCCAAAAATTGCTCAGTTTTATGTGTTTATTTTAGGTTTTGCTTATTTTTAGTTTTTGAATTCATAAAATTAACCCCCTTCGATTTATGTCAGGGTTGCCAGATTTGCAGAATTTCCAAATTGGTTGCTAAATTCCGTCGCAGAATTTTGGAAAAATATCTGCAGATTTTTGCAGAAATTTTATCTGGTATCCCTGGCTTAAGCTTTAATTTTTTTTAAGAACATAGTCTGGGGACACTAGGGACCCTAAATATGGAGACTGGACTGGTGACGTGTCCAAACGAGCATTTGCCTTTACGCCCCAAAAAAACTTGGCAGTGTTGGCAAGCTCCAAACATACGTTGCCAGATCGATCTAGCAAAATCTGGCTACACTCAAATTACTGCAAACTTATGCTGACTTTAAAAAAATCCAAAACTGTTTTCCAAAAAAATGCATTTTCAATACCATTTTAAAAGTCACAAAACAAACTATCGACGTCATTTTATGAAATATTTGTTCAATACCTAAACTTCTAAACCTTTTTTCTCGAGCTTTGAAGTTTAGATTTCAAAGGTCTAATAAACCAAATTTTCTTTTTTTTGGGTTGTACTGCAGAGGGTAAGACCGGCAGAATGACAGCTTAAAGTAATGGGGCAGATTCTCAGATTTGTGAACTGACAGATCGGTGGAATGACATATAGGCTGAATCCCGAATATCAAAATGCGAGATTGTCAACAAAATTTGGTACGGCAGATTGGAAAATTGGCTTGAACGGTTTGAAGGCAGTATTAAAATATTAACAGAATGGCAGATGGACAGACGGGAAGATTGACTGATTAAACGTAAATTGGCATATAGACATGTAGGCTGATTGATAGGTTAGCTAAATTGGCAGATAAGTCATAATAACTGATTGCAGGATTGGGCAGAAATGCAGATGGGCAGATTGGCAGATAGGCAGATTGGAAGATTGAAACTTAGTGTACATGGCTGACCGGAAGTGGGGAAAATTAGTTAGTATATGAAAATAGTCATATTAATAGTCAAATTGAGCAAATGGATTAACGTGCAGACTGAAAAATTGGCAGATGGTCAGATGGGTAAATCAGTAAGTAAGTAGATTACCAGCTTTATAAGAAGGCAGATAAGTAACTGGATGAATCGGCAGATTGGGAGAGTAGCAAATTCACTGCTAAGCAGAAGGGAGGTAATTTACAGTTCGCAAGATTGATAGAAAGACAAATGGGCAAATTGTAAGATTTACAGAAAAGCAGATGGGTAGATGGGCAGAATGTCAGATGAACTGATAGATAGGTTATGAGATTGACCAATTTGTAGATTGGCAGATAAGCAGATCGGCAGATAGGCAGATTACAAGATTCACAGAAAGACAGATTGGTAGATGAGGTGATTGGCAGATCGGCTGTTAGGTAAAATAGGAGAAATGCAAATTGGTAGACTGGCAGATACGCAATTCGGTAGATAGGCAGATTGTTAGATTGACAAAAAGGCATATACTTTAATTGGGCAGATTGGCAGATCGCTTGTTAGGTTGAATGAGAGATTGGTAAATTGACAGATTTGCTGAAGGGCAGTCGTTAGATTGACAGAAAGGCAGATCGGTTGATAGGGAGATTGGTAGATGGGCTGACATGTAGATTGGAAGATTTGCAAATGGTCAGATTGGCAAAATGGTTAGTTCCATAGAAAAGTAGATGGGTTAATAGGGAGATGGGCAGATTTCTTGATTCACAAAATGGCAAATTGGTAGATGGAAAGATTGGAAGAAGTGCAGTTGGACAGATTGGCAGAAGTGCAGTTGGACAGATTGGCAGTTTTTAGACAAGCAGATCATCAGATTGAAAAAAAAAACATGTAAGTCGATAGGTGGACAGGTTGGCAGACGGGCAGGTTGAAAAAATGGCATATTGGCAGAAAGGCAGATGGGCAGACATTGGCAGATGGGTACATTGGCTGATTGTCAGATAGACAGATTGAAAGTTTCACAAAAAGGCAGATGAGTTTTAGGGAGATTGACAGATGGACTGACATGTAGCTTGAGAGATATGCAAAAGGTCAGATTGGCAGAATGGCAGATTGGTAGATTTCGTGATTCACAAAAGGCTGATTGGTAGATAGAAAGTTGGGCAGATGAGCTTAAAGATAGATTGATAGATCGACAAAAGTGCAGTTGGGCAGATTGCATGTTTTATTAGCAAATAATTAGATTGAAAGAAAGGTAGATAAGTTGGCAGGTAAGTGGACGGGCAGGTTGAAAAAATCATATATTGGCAGAAAGGCAGGAATATTGTCTGATTGTCAGATAGACAGATTGAAAGTTTCACAGAAAGCACATCTATGGTCAGATTGGTGGGAGGGCAGATAAACAGATTGGCAGATTTATTGATTCACAGAAGGTGAATTGGAAAAATTGGCAGATGAGCTGAAAGATATATTCGTAGATTGGCAGAAGTGCAGTTGGGCTGATCACAAGTTTTATTAGCAGATAATCAGACTGAAAGAAAGGCACATAAGTTGACAGGTAATCAGGTAGGCAGATTGGCAGACGGGCAGGTTGAAAAAATCACATACCCATTGGTAGAAAGCCAGATGGGCAGACAGCAAGGCAGGAAAAATTGGCAGATGCGTAAATAGGCTGATTGTCAGATAGGCAGATTGTATATTTCACAGAAAGGCAGATGGGTAGATAGGAGGATTTGCAGATGGATCGACATGTAGACTGGGAGGTTAGCTAAATGGAACATTAGTAAAATGGCAGAGAAGCAGATTGGCAGACTGTAAGTTTCACGAAACGGCAGATCGGCGGATGGGCTAAAAGAATGATTGATAGATTTGCAAATTGCTAAAGGGCAGTTAGGCAGACTGGTAATTTTCAGATTAAAAGAAAAGCAGATCAGTAGACAGGTAGGCAGGTTCACAGAGCAGATTGAAAAAATACATATTGGCAGAATTGAAGAATTGCTGGTTGAAGATTGCTAGAAAAATAAATTGAAAAATAGAAAAGCTATAATTTTTTTACTAAACCTGACGCTCTTTTCACCGAACATGATACTCCGTGAGAAACTACCTTTTTTCGGACGCAATGTCATAATCTGACAGCGCCTTGCTTTGTTTGTAAATCGTAAATTTTGCGCCCTAGTCGTGAAATTGAATGAATTATGTTGCACTTCATTTTGGGGTCCGCTTGGCGTGTTGTCGCGTGACGTGATGATGCACATTTGTTTATGACCCGCGTGTGTTTGTGGGAAACCCCGACGTCGCCATGTTTGTTGTTGTTGTTCAAGTGACAAAAGAGACGCTGCCGCTGTCGTCGGCGTTCTCGCGGCGCTCTAACCCTTACCTCTTAAAAGCCAACCAATTTATTCTGCCTCAACTTGCTCAATTTGTTGAAATTGTTGCTTTTTTATTTTTCTCGTTCTGTGTCTCGATGTCTCGTTTTTTCTCACCTGCATGTCTGTGTTCTGGTGGTGGCCCACTCGGCAACTCAACTTTGACTTTAGCAGTGTGAGATCTCTCGCGGCGGCTCACAACTCCGAAATTAAAGTTGCAAAATCTTCGTGTGATCGCGTGTTTCTTTGTGTTTTGTTTGAACTTGTTGCACTCTTTCGCGTGTGTTTTAAGAAGTCACCCCGAAATTGAAGTGCAAATGGAGCGAATCGTGGAACAGGGAGACAGAAAAAAAGCTCGAAATTTCGTGAGAAATTCCAATCGCGGCACGCTCGAAGAGTTGTGCGTGAGAAAGCTCAACGAACTTCGGTCCGGTCGGCGGAGTTTTGCGGATCGGGGCAGGCCTTGACCGTGAACTGGTTGCGATTGGGTGTCATTTTTTTTGGAGTGGGTTGCGTGTGCGAGGTTGGTTGGAAAGTGGGATTTTTCACGGCTGACTATTTCCGTTGAGTTGAGTGTTTGTGTGAGAACTTCTCACTGAGATTTTTGTTTCATTTTGCCGTTTAGGAATTGTTTTACATACATATGTTCACAATTTGATTTTATGGTGAAATTTTACAGACTCGATTATTCGAAGTTTCGATTATCCGAGGTTCGATCATCCGAAGGGTTGTATGGGACTTCGGAGCAATTTTCTACCAAAACCGGAAATGGATTTTATTTGTATTTTTTGATTTTGCTCAAACTTTGTGGGGGCCTTCCCTATGATCAAATAAGCTATTTTGTGTCATTGGTTCACCCATACAAGTCTCCATACAATTTTGGCAGCTGTCCATACAAAAATGGTTTGTAAATATTCAAACAGCTGTAACTTTTGAGTTAATTTTCTGATCAATTTGGTGTCTTCGGCAAAGTTGTAGGTATTGTTGAGGACTATTGAGAAAAAAATAGGAACACGGAAAAAAATTTGCAGATTTTTTAATCAACTTATTTTTTACTAAAACTCAATTTAGCAAAAAAAGTATTTTTTGATTTTCGAGATTTTTTGATATGTTTAAGGGGACAAAAATCCGCAACTTTTGAGCCATAGAGAAACATGGTCAAAAAATCTGCGGCCGAGTTGTGAATTTTTGAAAAAATAGAGATTTAAAAAAAAAATCAAAGTTTCATGCAAAAACTAATTTGACGTTATTTTTTAATGCGAAATTGATTTTGCAATCGAAAAGTACTCTGCAGATTTTTTGATGAAGGACAGCGAAATATTTGCAGTTTTTCGATTTTAAAATGAGTGACCATTTCTAATTTTTTTTTGAAAAAATCTGAAAATTTGCTATAAATTTGTCTAAGAGACATTGAAGATTGGACCTTGGGTTGCTGAGATAGAGCCGCTTAAAGAAAAAGAAACACGAAAATTGAAGTTTTCTAAGTCTCACCAAAACAACCCACCATTTTCTAATGACGATAACTCAGCAACTAATGGTCCGATTTTCATTGTTAAAATATGAAGCATTCATAAAATTTTCCGATCTTTTTGAAAAATATATTTTTAATTTTTTTAAATCAAGACTAGCATTTTAAATGGGCGTAATATTCAATGTTTGGCCCTTTAAAATGTTAGTCTTGATTTAAAAAACTTAAAATATTTTTTTCGAAAAGATCGAAAAACTTCTAGACTGTTTGATGTATTAATATTCAAAATCGGACCATAAGTTGCTGAGATACCGTAATAAGAAAATGGTGGGTTGTTTTGATGAGATTTAGAAAACTTCAATTTTCGTGTTTTTTTTTTCTTAAGGCGGCTCTATCTCAGCAACCCGAGGTCCAATCTTCAATGTGTCTGAGATAATTTTATAGCAAATTTTCTGAACTTTTCAAAAACAATATTTTTAGAAATGGTTACTCATGGTCACTATTTTTTAAAATCGAAAAACTGCAAATATTTCGCTAAAATCAAACATTTGGTGGCTGTTTACAAACAGAGCCCTTTATAAAAAAAATTAAAGTACTTTTTGATTGGAAATTCAATTTTGCATTAAAAAATAATAACAAATTTGTTTTTGCATGAAACTTTATCCAAATTCACTATTTTTTTCAAAAATTCATAACTCGGTGACAGATTTTTTGACCATGTTTCTCTATGGCTCAAAAATTTTGGATTTTTGTCCCCTAAAACATATCAAAAAATCTCGAAAATTAAAAAAATACGTATTTTGGGAAATTGAGTTTTAGGAGAAAAAAAGTTGATTGAAAATCTGCAATTTTTTTCCGTGTACCTATTTTTTCTCAATAGTCCTCAACAATACCTATAGCTTTGCCGAAGACCCAAACTGATAAGAAAATTCACTCAAAAGTTACAGCTGTTTGAATATGTACACACCATTTTTGTATGGACAGCAGCCAAAATTGTATGGAGACTTGTATGAGTGAAACAATGACCCTAAATAGCTTATTTGGTCATAGGGAAGGCCCCCACAAAGTTTGAGAAAAATCAAGAAATACAAAAAATAAAAATAGTCGAAATCGATCGATTGCTTAGAGAGCTCTTCAGATAATCAAATCACGAGCAGAAAAAAACAACATTTTTTTTCGTATTTTTTCATTTTTCTACTTTTAACTTCAAATTCGAGTTCTGTAACCCCATTAGTCAAATTTTAATGGTTGATTGCCTATTAAATCTAAAAAGGTAATTTTTCAATATTTCATCACTGCCATTTTGGCACCCATCTTGGATTTAAAAAATCTTAGAATTCTTTAGAGTAGTTTAGGGGTCATACTAAAGCTCAAGAATCAAATATATGGCATCGAATTTTCGTGATTCGATTATCCGAATTGAAATTTTGCCAAGGCCTTCGGATAATCGAGTCTGAAATGTACTTAGATAAGCAAAGGTAAATTAAAAATGTCTTGTTAATACTTTATAGAAAATGTTCTATATCGTTCGTAGTAGAAGAAATGTTATATTTTAAAGTTTTTGTACTGATCAAAATACCAAATTTGTTCAATTTTCTATTTTTTTATTTCACGCTGAATTTTTTGCTGTACAACCACCAAAAAATTGTAAAAGATTAAAGAAATATTTTGAAAACGTCGTTTTCCAAAAAATATTTTCTTAAGTGCCTTGTTAAAACAAAAAAAAAACATTTAAAGACTTTTCATTAGGAATTCTTTAATGGACGTGCAGATCAACCACTTAAGTTATTTTTGAATTTGATAATTCGTAAATTTATCGAGATCCGATCGAAAAACGACTTTGTTACACCTGAAAATTTAAGGAGGTTAAAAGGTACAAGAATATCGAACAAATTTATTATATTACACATTTATCCCAGGATAATCGTAACTTCAAACTGATTTCTCTTAAGTACTTAGAATTAAACTCCTTCAAATCAGTACCTCAAATCATTTCAGAACAGCTAAATCATTGCACTAGCTCTCTCTCCCTCCAAATCAAAGAGCAATCAAAGCAAATAACCGTCATAATTTCCTTCCACTTGGCATTCCACTCACGCGTTCTAGCACTGTCACCACTCGACATCGTCATCGAATTGACTGTTATTAGACAGATTCCGAAATTCCCTTCACCTCACCCGGTCGCAGTAATTTCCATCCAATGATTCGATGCAAATTAGTTCCCCCTATTCTCCCCTTCTATCTCTGGTGACTGCTATTAATTACTTCTTCCCAGGCACCAGCAACGACAAAACTTCTTATCATCCCGCACAACTCGCTCTCTACGCGTACAATTATGCAATCACTCACTTGTGAATGCGATTCTGTCAACTTACGCCTTCCTCCTCCCACCGATACTAACTCTCTAGTACTCGGTGAATAGTGTTAGTAAGTGGGGAGGTGGGGGGATGACTAATTGGTGCACAACTTCTCTCTTGCTCTGTCTCACTTTCTATTTAGTCGAGCAAACTACCTAGAGTGCAATTCCAGAAGTGAAGGATTCCATTAGCGGATTCCGTACAGGCTTGGATGAGGACGACGACGACGACGACGAGGGGGTAATTATCAAACCACCCACCGAGTTCTCAAGTTGCAGTGAGGTTTGGGTTGGAAAGGTGTGGTTCGTTGTCAAATTGAAAATGTATCACCATAAATTAGTAGTTTCTAGGTTTGGACACTTTTCAGATCTCTAAACTGTCACCATAAACCTTCAACCAGACCTTAAATACAAGTCACTGTCATTATTGCAGGCCAGTGCAACAGCTACTAGAGAAGTGCGCGCAATCTATCTCTCTCTCTCTGCTCGAAGTAAAACTGTTGCAGTTTAGTGCGCTGAACGGTCGCCCCTCGGGAAATCATGATGCGAACGAAACTCCGGAGTGGGCACTTCTGACAGGATGTTGATGCTCGGGATGAGTAGAGGTACCTACCCGTTTTGTTTGATTCTTCGAGGTCTTTGAAGTTGGTTGGTGGAAGCAGTTTATGCAAGTATTTCGTCTTAACTGCTTCAGAAGAGTGATCCTTAGAAACTCTATCGAAAGAGCGTTCTTTGAGAGAAAAAAAATCATATTTGAGCAATATTTAATTCTCTCCTTTGTGAGTAACGCTGGAATTGAGTTATCTACGTGCGCATGTATTGCGTGTACGTACACGAAAAAGATTGAGGTTAAATTTTGTACCCGCCAGCAAAACAAATGGTGTGTTAGTTGCTGATATTATGATGTTTTTTGTTGTTCTTTAAAAGATCAGTTTCGAGTTCCCTAAACATTTCTTCAATATCCTTCATCGTGGTAAAATGTGTATCTTGGTCGTCAGTTTAGATAATAGCTGCAAAATAGGTTTTTACCTATTTTTTTCAAATTCATCATGAATCATCAACCCGTTAGGGTGGTCCATAAAATGGCAATTTTGACGATTTTGCTTATAAAATAACATATTCCCAAAACTAATTAAGTTTTCAACGAAAAATACGCATGAGTTCAGTTGAAACGGCGTTTGACAATGATTTAAGAAAAAAATACACAAAATTTCCATTTTATGGACCACCCTGACAAGGCAGAAACCACCCTAGTGACCTAACAAAAATTATGTATAAAACTATTTTGGGTAGAGTATCCCGAAATTTTAAGTTGTTGTATTGGAACATCGTAAATACAACATTTTCATTTAACAATACACTTAAGTCGCTTATCAGAATTTTGTAGGATGTTCAACAATGTGTCAATATGCTTTTTTTCTACAAATTAAATAAGAATAAAATCCAACTCAAAGATTTTTGGTTTGTCATCCAGAAATTAATTTATGTAGTATTAGGACGAAAAGGGAATAAATATCACACAATTTTAAAATTTACAGCTTTCTCTACACTAAAATTATTGTAACTTTTCAGAGATTTGATGTAATTGCATATTTATTCTACAAGTTTATTCTGGATGTTATTTGCTACAAATCCACGAAAACAGATTTGATAAACACGAAAAAAATGATGTTTCGAGATGAACTTGAAAAAAAATAGGAAAATACCTATTTTGCAGGTATTATCTAAACTGACGACCAACCCGAGCATGGGTAAATAACAAGGGAAATGCGTAATAATACCTTTCTCTGGTATCAATACCAAATTTTGATATTCCTGGACCCTTTAAAATTTGTCTTAAGGATTATGCAAGAGCAAAATGTGGTATCATACCAATTTAAGGTATTGTTTTGATATTGCAAAATTGCAGAATTTGTCAATGATCGAACACCACATTTTGGTATTCTATTGGTATTACAGTATTTTATCAAATTCCTCTGCAACTATGGGAAAATTTTGACCAATTTTGACAAAATAATTAATTTTGCGCTATAATGATGTCTCAAAGCGAATGCTTTCATTCAAAACCGGAAATTTCAAACTTGATTTTAAACATTTTTGATATACCCCCTATAGAAATGACTTGAAATTGTGGAAAATTTTCTAAGTCAGGATGGCACATTTTGGTATTATTTTGGTATTTAAGTGTTTTATCAAATTCCTCTGAAACCATGGGAAAATTTTGACCAATTTTGACAAAATAATTAATTTTGCGCTAAAATGATGTCTCAAAGCGAATGCTTTCATTCAAAACCGGAAATTTCAAACTTGATTTTAAACACTTTTGATATACCCCCTACAGAAATGACTTGAAATTGTGGAAAATTTTCGAAGTCAGGATGGCACATTTTGGTATTATTTGAATATTGAAAGGTTTCATCAATTTTCTCTGAAACTATGGGAAATTTGTTAAAAAAAATTTACGAGTTAATTAATTTTGCGCTAAAATGACTTGAAACCCAAAAATGTTAAAGATGATTTTAAAAATTAGTGTGATATACCCAATAATATTTTTTTTCAAAAACGTTGAAATATCTCTAAGTCGGGATAACCAAATACTTTGAAAAACGAGTCAATCGACAGATTAATGAATTTTGGTGGATTTCAATTCAGTTTCATTTTAATAATACTTATTTTTCAATCTTGTTATTTTTCAGAAGCTTCAAGAACTTCAAGCACAGGCCGTTCATCAATGACAAATGCATTCGGTGTGGTGAAGAATATCACTAATAACAACATGGAATCATCAGGTGAGTAGATTTGGCTGTTGCATATGAATAATTTCCGTTTTTTCACTAACTGCAACTGCTGCACTAAAAATGGTATGAAAATACCAAATTTTGGTATTACTTGTTCAAATACCAGCAACCATAATGTGCTCTTGGTTGCCCAGTAATAGATGGTAAAATACCATGAAATCATACCAAAATCATGAATGTGAAAGACCACAGAAATACCAAAATATGATTTTCCAAGGGCGCGGGAATACCTAAAAATAAAACCATGGCAATACCAAGTTTTGGTATTCAAGCAATGTTCAAAAATCCAGAAGACCTCAACTTGGTATTGAAATGGTTTTATTTTGAGGTATTATTTTACCCTTGGAATAACATGGTTTGGTATTGTTGTGCCCTTACACATACAAGATTTTGGTATGATTTCATGGTATTTTACCATCTATTACTGGGCAACCAAGGGCACATTTTGGTCGCTGTTATTTGCCCAAGTAATACCAAAATTTGGTATTCCCGTGTTATTTACCCCTGCTCGGGAAGATACACATTTAACCATGATGTAAGATATTGAGACATGTTTAGGAAACTCGTAACTGATGTTTTGATGAAATAACAACAAAAAACATCACAGTTTTAGCAATTTATTAAATATTTTTTTACGATTTTAGCCTGAATATATTGTATAAAAACTTCAAAATGAGATAAAATCATTTTTTACCGATAGATTTTTTTTGAAAAATAGTTTCCCTGACTCGGGACAGTCCCCCCAATAAGTTCCCGAAAGAATTACCGAGGTTCATTCAAGTTTTATAAAAATAACCTTTAGACAAGCCGTGCGCAAATACTACCAAAAACAAACATAAACTGAACAAGGTAAATGCAAATTAAAATACTAAAAATAAAACAAGAAAAACATAAAACAAGAGAAGTAAAGTTTTTCGTAGAACAAAAGTTGCTCAAAATGACCTCCTGAACACGGAAAAAATAAATATTTTCGAAAAAAAAAAATGTCAGACAGGGCTAAGCAGAATAATTATTTTCTGCTGTGAACTATTTGGCCCAGAAACATTCAAACAAACAAATAGAGTTTTTATGTGGTATGTATGTGTATTTTGCTCCGAGTATAAATTGTGTTAGTATTTTCTATTAACAGCCAAACTTATGATCTTTCTCTTGAAACGCGGCGAGCTAAAATTGGTTCAGCCATTCGCGCCTCCGCGATTTGTAATAAATGTGGTTTAAGTCAAAATGGTAAAAAACGCAAATTTTGGACCACCCTAATTACCAAAAAAAACTAACTTAATCCACATATGTGGTTGGAGCCTTCCTCACAACAGTGGCTGTACACAAGTTTCATATATTTTTTAGATCCGGCTTCCAAAAAGTACATCGATATCATTTAAGTGGCCATATCTCGAGACAGGGTTGCCAGATCTTCAATGTTTTGCACTCGTTGGAAAGGTCTTTTGATAACCTAACCAACAATGGGTCGGATGGTGGATCCGGACATAGTTTACATACATTTAAGTGAGATCCGGCTTCAAAAAAGTACATCAATATCACTTAAGTGGCCATATCTCGAGACAGGGTTGCCAGATCTTCAATGTTTTAGACTCGTTGGAAAGGTATTTTGATAACCTAACCAACAATGGGTCGGATGGTGGATCCGGACATAGTTTACATGCATTTAAGTGAGATCCGGCTTTAAAAAAGTACATCAATATCACTTAAGTGGCCATATCTCGAGACAGGGTTGCCAGATCTTCAATGTTTTGCACTCGTTGGAAAGGTCTTTTGATAACCTAACCAAAAATGGGTCGGATGGTGGATCCGGACATAGTTTACATACATTTAAGTGAGATCCGGCTTCAAAAAAGTACATCAATATCACTTAAGTGGCCATATCTCGAGACAGGGTTGCCAGATCTTCAATGTTTTGGACTCGTTGGAAAGGTATTTTGATAACCTAACCAACAATGGGTCGGATGGTGAATCCGGACATAGTTTACATACATTTAAGTGAGATCCGGCTTTAAAAAAGTACATCAATATCACTTAAGTGGCCATATCTCGAGACAGGGTTGCCAGATCTTCAATGTTTTGCACTCGTTGGAAAGGTCTTTTGATAACCTAACCAACAATGGGTCGGATGGTGGATCCGGACATAGTTTACATACATTTAAGTGAGATCCGGCTTCAAAAAAGTACATCGATATCATTTAAGTGGCCATATCTCGAGACAGGGTTGCCAGATCTTCAATGTTTTGCACTCGTTGTAAAGGTCTTTTGATAACCTAACCAACAATGGGTCGGATGGTGGATCCGGACATAGTTTACATACATTTAAGTGAGATCCGGCTTCAAAAAAGTACATCAATATCACTTAAGTGGCCATATCTCGAGACAGGGTTGCCAGATCTTCAATGTTTTAGACTCGTTGGAAAGGTATTTTGATAACCTAACCAACAATGGGTCGGATGGTGGATCCGGACATAGTTTACATACATTTAAGTGAGATCCGGCTTTAAAAAAGTACATCAATATCACTTAAGTGGCCATATCTCGAGACAGGGTTGCCAGATCTTCAATGTTTTGCACTCGTTGGAAAGGTCTTTTGATAACCTAACCAACAATGGGTCGGATGGTGGATCCGGACATAGTTTACATACATTTAAGTGAGATCCGGCTTCAAAAAAGTACATCAATATCACTTAAGTGGCCATATCTCGAGACAGGGTTGCCAGATCTTCAATGTTTTGGACTCGTTGGAAAGGTATTTTGATAATCTAACCAACAATGGGTCGGATGGTGGATCCGGACATAGTTTACATACATTTAAGTGAGATCCGGCTTCAAAAAAGTACATCAATATCACTTAAGTGGCCATATCTCGAGACAGGGTTGCCAGATCTTCAATGTTTTGCACTCGTTGGAAAGGTCTTTTGATAACCTAACCAACAATGGGTCGGATGGTGGATCCGGACATAGTTTACATACATTTAAGTGAGATCCGGCTTCAAAAAAGTACATCAATATCACTTAAGTGGCCATATCTCGAGACAGGGTTGCCAGATCTTCAATGTTTTGGACTTGTTGGAAAGGTATTTTGATAACCTAACCAACAATGGGTCGGATGGTGGATCCGGACATAGTTTACATACATTTAAGTGAGATCCGGCTTCAAAAAAGTACATCAATATCACTTAAGTGGCCATATCTCGAGACAGGGTTGCCAGATCTTCAATGTTTTGGACTCGTTGGAAAGGTCTTTTGATAACCCAACCAACAATAGGTCGGATGGTGGATCCGGACATAGTTTACATACATTTAAGTGAGATCCGGCTTTAAAAAAGTACATCAATATCACTTAAGTGGCCATATCTCGAGACAGGGTTGCCAGATCTTCAATGTTTTGCACTCGTTGGAAAGGTCTTTTGATAACCTAACCAACAATGGGTCGGATGGTGGATCCGGACATAGTTTACATACATTTAAGTGAGATCCGGCTTCAAAAAAGTACATCAATATCACTTAAGTGGCCATATCTCGAGACAGGGTTGCCAGATCTTCAATGTTTTGCACTCGTTGGAAAGGTCTTTTGATAACCTAACCAACAATGGGTCGGATGGTGGATCCGGACATAGTTTACATACATTTAAGTGAGATCCGGCTTCAAAAAAGTACATCAATATCACTTAAGTGGCCATATCTCGAGACAGGGTTGCCAGATCTTCAATGTTTTGGACTCGTTGGAAAGGTCTTTTGATAACCTAACCAACAATAGGTCGGATGGTGGATCCGTACATAGTTTACATACATTTAAGTGAGATCCGGCTTCAAAAAAGTACATCAATATCACTTAAGAGGCCATATCTCGAGACCGGGTTGCCAGATCTTCAATGTTTTGGACTCGTTGGAAAGGTCTTTTGATAACCTAACCAACGATGGGTCGGATGATGGACCCGGACATAGTTTACATACAGTTAAGTGAGATCCAAATATATGTGAAAACACATTTTTATACATAACTTTTGAACTTCTTATCGAAACTTCAATCTGTATAAAACTCGATCTATGGGACCCTAATCCAAGTCGAATGCAACAAGTTCGGGTCAAATCGGTTCAGCCAGTGCCGAGAAACATGAGCTAGTTTGTTGGTCACATACATACATACACACACACATACACACACACATACACACAGACATTTGTTCAGTTTTCGATTCTGAGTCGATATGTATACATGAAGGTGGGTCTACGACGTTTTTATACGAAGTTCATTTTTAGAGCAGGATTATAGCCTTACCTCAGTGAGGAAGGCAAAATTGATTGTTTGATTTGGATCCTGCTGGTTTGACGTGGAATAGCTGAATGTTAGGATTAATTTCAGACTTTTGTAAATATTGACTCTCGAGCAACGATGCCAGATTATTTTATGGGAGATCTGTATTTTCCTAAAAATAAATCTGCATTTTATATGCAACATGTCAAATTAAAATCCATACAAGACATTTATAAAATTTAACAGCAGATCTAAGCTTTTTAATCATATTAAAGAATAGTTTAAATACTAAATTGTAGAATTTTTTAAATATATTCAATTTAAAAAAATTGTATATACAGATTTGTGTGATTTTTGGGATCGGAAAATCTGTAAAATACAGATTTATCTGTATATCTGGCATGGCTCTCGAAGGATCCACAATTGCACTTTATTTCAATTTTGAAATTGGAAATTTCTCCATTAGTTCCTGAGAAATCGTCATCTTAATAATGTACGCCATTTTGATGACTCTCAATAAACCAATTTTTTTTTTTTTTACTTTTCCTAGTGAGAAATTTTGCCCAAGCTAACATTTTCGCTTTAGTAGTTTTCTCTCAGTAGCAGGGTTGCTAGATAAATCTGGAAATGGCAGATTTTTTAAATGTCAGTCAGAATAATGATTTATCACTATCTTTGCTAGATTTTGACAGATTTCGTCATTTTCTGCCTTTCTTTTTGATTCAAACGAACGAGTTTATAGAAAATCGAAATTTTTTGTCAATTCTTGTATTGATGATAACGTAAATTCAACCATTTGGAGGCCTTAAATCAATGGAACCCTCCGAATTTAGATGCTTTTGAATTAATTATTTTTTTCCCAACCCTTCTCCTATCATAATTGTTTGATTTTCGTCTTTACTTGGCCAATTTTTTTTTCAATTTTAACGTGGCAACCTTGTTAAGCAGCCATTGGTCCACTTATATTTTTCAAGGTAAACTAATTAAATAAAAATCTAAAAATAATTTTTAATCGGAAATGCTTAAGCTTTGTTGAATTTTTCGGTCAAAAAAAAAAAAACAGACTTTTAATACCTAAAACTACTCTCCGGTTATTTAAACTTGCTTTAAATTATGAAACATTTCCACTTTTCAATTTAACTTTCGTTAGCCGTTTAAAAGAAAAACTATGTTTTTTAAGATAGCGTCATCAAATCTTTAAAAAAATCAAAATTAATTTTGACGAATGTATGTAAAAGCTAAAAAAATGCATTTTTGGATATTACAAAAAAATATATTCATATCAGTGTGTTTCCTAATTCAAAATTTTAAGTGAAAAAATTAAATAATATTTATAAATATAAATCAATCTGAAAATACAGGTTTTCAAATTTCTTCAAGCATTTTTAGAAGGATAGCTGCAGATTTGTATTGAAGTGCTCATGATGCAAAATTGCTTATGAGCAGTTCTCTCAGATTTCGGTCATTCGATTTTTTTGTATTTTATAATTCGACTGAAACTTTTTTGGTGCCTTCGGTATGCCCAAAGAAACCATTTTGCATCATTAGTTTGTCCATATAATTTTCCATATAAATTTGGCAGCTTTCCATAAAAAATGATGTATGAAAATTCAAAAATCTGTATCTTTTGAAGGAATTTTATGATCGATTTGGTGTCTTCGGCAAAGTTGTAGGTATGGATACGGACTACAATGGAAAAATAATACACGGTAAAAAAAAATGGCGATTTTTAATTTAACTTTTTGTCACTAAAACTTGATTTGCAAAAAACACTATTTTTAATTTTTTTTTATTTTTTGATATGTTTTAGAGGACATAAAATGCCAACTTTTCCGAGATTTCCTGGTTGTGCAAAAAATCATTGACCGAGTTATGAATTTTTGAATCAATACTGATTTTTTTAAATCGAAATATAGGTCGCAAAAATGTTTCAACTTCATTTTTTGATGTAAAATCAAATTTGCAATCAAAAAGTACTTAAGTGAAATTTTGATAAATTGCACCGTTTTCAAGTTAAATTCATTTTCAGGTGACTTTTTTTGAAAATTGTCGCAGTTTTTATTTTTTTTGAATTAGTGCACATGTTTGCCAACTTTTGAAAAATTTTTTTTTGAAGAGCTGGGAAAATTCTCTATATTTTGCTTTTTTGAACTTTGTTGATACGACCCTTAGTTGCTGAGATATTGCCATGCAAAGGTTTTAAAACATGAAAATTGATGTATTCCAAGTCTCACCCAAACAACCCACCATTTTCTAGTGTCAATATCTCAGCAACTATTGATCCGATTTTCAATGTTAAAATATGAAACATACGTAAAATTTTCCGATCTCTTAAAAAAATATTTTCAAAATTTTTAAACCAAGTATTACATTTTAGAAGGGCGTAATATTGAATGTTTGGCTTTTTAAAATGTTAGTCTTACTTAAAAAATTTGAAATTTTTTTTTTTAAAAGATCGGAAAATTTTACGAGTGTTTCATATTTTTACACTGTAAATCGTTGAAGTTGATTATTCAGTCTTTCTTATTTAACTCAAAGTTTTTTTTAATAATTAGGCACTCGAAATCAAATATTTTCCAATTTCACGAAGTTAAACAGGAAAACAAGCAAATTTTTGAATGATGTGCCCAACTAGACTTACGCCCTTACACCAACTCCACATTCAAGCTCACACAACCAAAACGCCAACTCAGTGATTGATTACGCAAACAGTAGGGCTTCGGTTCAAACTGTGCCAGTAACCACACCTGGCACTGCCGGCTAGACCAACCGTCCGGCCATCTATTACAAAGTCCGCGCAGGGAAGATTTACAATCCAATGCTGCAATGGAGAGCAGCCAGGAACGTCTGGCGTTGATTTCTGAAGGTTCGACCTTCTATTGTGGTTTTGAGGACTGATGGATTGCCAAGAATGAAACCCCCCTCGAGGAAGTTGTCCTCTTTACCTTCTGGAAAAAAAAGAATGATGACGCGTAGGTCCTTTAGAAGGTGGTAATTAACCGAAAATCGATTTAAAACATTTTGATCGTTACTTTCCAGAAGCTTAATTTATAGCCCCTACAAGCGCCAACAAAGGTCAACCCCATACATGTAACGCCGTCACTTTCAACTCGTCAGCATCGATGACCCTTACCGATGTTCCGATCAGCTGCTTTCGTGTATACGTTCTTGGTGGCGACACAAACGTCCTTCAACCTTGCTTTTAGCGCACCACACGAGTCACTTTAGTTTGTCGCCGATTCCATTTAAGGGACTCCCGCCCCCACCCGCAATCCGCGGTGACCACAAAACTGGATCGTCGCTCCGTTGGCTGGTCGATCGCCGCGGCGACCGGTAATTGAAACCTTGAAGTTCTGCAGTCACACGTCTGCGACACCCCCCTAAAGTTGGCACGGAAAGGTAGTTGTTGAGTGGAAATCTAATTTTTTTCTCGAGATTTTTTGAGATTTCGAAAAAATCTGCAAATTTGCAGATCAGTCAGGAATTCACGCGTAATTTTTACGAACTTTTTCCTCCGTGCATTCCCCCCTTCTGCCGAAGACTGTGAATGGCTCCATCGCCAAGCAGCAAAACTCGGGCAAAAAAAAAAGCGCCAAACATGAAATTGACGACCCCCGGCCCAGAGTTGTGATGTTGATGATGAGTCGCTCTGGTATAGCCTAGAGGCGTTCCAAATTAACCCAGATCGGAGATCCAGATCGAAGAAGCGCGATTTACTGTCACCATGGGTCATGAGAGACCGGGCTAAATGCCATTAGCTGGAATTAGCTGCCTCTCTTTGTGTGTGCGGTGGTGATCGCCGACGATGGAGACATGGCCCCTGGTAGTAACAAAGATGAGTCGGACGTAGGAAAAATGCCAATGATGAATTGGAGAGCTGCAGACTGGACGAGTGCAGCAGCAGCAGCAGTAAACTTTAACATTTCTAGCAAGGACATTGGCGGCGGTGAGACCGGGGTGTTAAAATTGCCGTCTGGTTGATGAGTTCTGAACAGTTTTATAATTATGACATTAAGTTTTGTGAGAAACTGCAGACATGTCATTTTTTGTGGTGGTCTCTGAACCAGTGAAGAGACTTGACATTGGAAATCAGGGTGTCACTCAAGAAGTTTACCTCGCTACAAATTCCACAAAAAACATCTCTGAAATCCAATTCCGTCCCCATCAATTAGACTAATCGACGAAGGGGGAAATCCCCTGTTCGACCATATCATGGAGGTGGAGTTGCCACGTACCGGTATCACTTTCATCCATTTCCGGGATCATGAATAATTCATAAGCTTCAGCACCATCTGGTGTTGGTTCTTTCTTCAACCCCGGGTGACATTTCCCAGAGAGAATCCAGAAATCGAAGGAGTCATCTCTCACCACCTTTTCGTTGATAAAGTATCAGTGTGTTATTAGATCAATTGTTATCCCCCTTCCACAGTTGTTGAATGGAATCGGATGAGAAATGAGCGGTGAATTTTGCCTCATTCAATATTTATAATCGCAGTCGTTTAACGCGACTGTGACGACGGACGCCTTTTGTTTGAAAGTTATGCAAAGTGGATGAATGAAAAGAGTCTCTAAACCGGATCGTTTTGCTTCCATTTCTCGGGCGGAAGCCTTCTTTATTATTAATTGGCACTTTGCAGCTCCCCTAAGTTGTTTACAACGATGTTATGAGGTGCTACTGTAACTTCTTTATGCTAAATTTGATTGAAATGAATTGTTTTGTGTCTTTTTGACGCTTGGTTGAACGTTGCATTAGTTGCTCACCCCACCACTAGATGGTGCTAACGCTCTAAAAGAGAATCAACTATTGTTTTCACCACCCGACAGTTCGACTAATCGCTCTCTTTCCTCTCTTCCTCTCCCACCAGTGGTTGCTAGTGGCCGGGGTGGCCTTACTCCTGGCCTGCGCCACCGAGGCCCAGCAGCAGCGCCGTCTGCGGGTGCGCCCCCGGGTCATCCAGCAGGAGCAGCAGAACAGCGCTGAGTTGGACAGCGTCGAGGAGCAGGACAACCGGCCGGCGCCCCAGCAAGCGATCCAGTACTACCGGGCCCAGGCACGCAACGAGGAGGAAGACCCGCGCCAGCTGGTGCTGGTGGCGAGCGATGACGAGTACAACGGCCAGTACGGAACGCCGACGCCGCGGGCACGTGCCGACACGTACCGACCGAAGGTGACCACGGCGGCGCCGATCCAGAACGCTCGCTCGAAGGTGCCGGAAACGCGCGCTCCGCCGGTACAGACCATCCGGAACTACAACAAGGTGAACGACGATGGTTCGTTCACGTTCGGATACGAGGCGGCTGACGGATCGTTCAAGGAGGAGACCCGTGGAACGGACTGCGTCGTGCGCGGCAAGTACGGATACATCGACCCGGACGGTAACAAACGTGAGTTCACCTACGTGAGCGGAAACCCGTGCGACCCGAACAACCCCGAGGGAAGCGAAGAGGAGGAAGAGAAGTCCGAGTCCGAGGAAGCGAACGAGAACGTGCCCCAGAACTATCCGCGCAGACCGCTTGCTCCCCGTCCGGTTCCGACGCGCCCGGCCCCGACCACTCCTCGCCCAACGACCACCGTCTTCCAGAACAACTACAACAACGGGTACAACCAGCAGCAGGAGGAATCCGAGGAGGAGATCCAGATTGGACAGCGCGCTCGTCCCGCCGCTCGGCCATTCCAGCAGCAGACCCAGACCGTAACCCAGCGTCCGCGTGTCCAGATCGTCAGCACCACCCCGAACACGGTGTACCACCAGCCAACCCAAACCCTCCCGGTGAACATCACCCCGAAGCCGGTGTACCGAGTCGCGCCCCAAAACACCCTGCAGACTCAGCCTCCACCAACGACGTACCGTCCGGAAACCACAACCGGAGGCGGCAGCTTCTTCTCCACGACCAAGGGCAACGCCCTGCTCGGAGGAACCCGCCAACCCCTCGATTTTGACGCCGAGTTCAAGAAGTTCCAGCAGGAGAACAAGGTCCAACCGACCTCCGCCAGGCCCATCTCGTCCTCCACCCAGAAGCAGGTCACCAACAACCCAATCTACCAGACCCAGCTGGTGTTTGACCCGCAAACCGGCCAGTACGACAGTGCCCTGTACCAGCAGCTCCCGCAAAGCCAGGACAACTTCCAGCTGAACCACCGCATCCAGCCGTACGTGCACAACCCGATCCACCAGCAGCAGCAGCAGCACCAGCTAGTCAGCTTGGATCAGCTCCAACAGCAGAGCCCGCTCTACCGCACTCAACCGGCCCCGCAAGCTGTCCAGCAGCAGCAGCAGATCCCCCAGCAGATCTACCAGAAGCAGCAGAACGAACTGCAGTTCATCAACAGCCAGCAGCTGTTCGCCCAGCAGCTCGAGCTCCAGCAGAGCCAACTCCGCGCCGACCGGGTGGAAGCCTCCAAGAAGTACCCCCAGCAGCAGCAGCTCCAGCAGCACCGCTTCCAGGCGTCCTCGCCACAGATCCACCGCGTTCCGCAGCCCCAGCAGCAGTACTACTTCATCCAGCCCCAGGGAGCGCCCCAGGCCGGCGGCCAGATCGACGCCTTCCTGCGGGGACACAACATCGAGTACTAGAGGGCCGTACTCGCACAACCCAATTTAGCTAGAGTTTTGTGTTTTGTCTAGTTGTTTAGTCTGCGAAGCGAAGCCATCTATTATTTTTTGTGTCGTGTTAAGGTTTAATTTAATCCCTTCCCTCTTTATAGTTCCCTCCCTTCCCATCCCTTATGTCCTAAGCGGGCAAATCGGACGTGAAACTTGACCGCAAGAGCGTTTACCCAAAATTGAGTTGTTTCTTCGAAGCGTGTAGCGTGGTGTAGCTGTCATTTCACACTTAATTCGAATTTCGCTGACTGACTGACTGACATTTCAAACCCCATTGTTCGACGATTTCCGCACACGTGGTTTCTTACTTATGACAGCTGTCAGTCACCCCAATCAACGAATTCAGAATTTTAAGGAGGTATTAGACTATAACAAACATGAAACTCGAACTTTTTGACAGTTTGCCTACTTTGTTTGTTTGCATGCATTTGTTTGCGAAAATGTCAGCCAGCATACATTTTGCTTTGCGAGTTTGGCAAACTGTCAAGCACGAAAAAGTGCGAGTTGGTTTGTCATAGTCTAATACCTCCTTAACAGTGAAGAAAATTTGACCAAATTGTTACTAAACAACCCGTAGAAAATCCGAAGCAAAACATGACCAAACTGTCAGCCAAGTGTCAACAAAAACAAAGTTACCCACTCTTGAGATTACAGTTTCATGCCCGACTGCGCTTCCCGCGCACATCCTAAGTTAATCCCCCCCTCCCGTTTCTCTGACCACCACCCACGATCGGAATAAGACTTAAAAGATATTTAACCTGTTAAGGCGGAGAACTCGTTGAAACTTCACCACGGAGCAAGTAATAAAAAAATCGAAAAGCAAAATATGTTTACATTCTAAGAAACTTGACGCGAAAAGCAGCGGAAGCCACACTTGTAAATAAGCAGCATTTTATTGTTTTTTTTTTTTGAAAGGAGATTATTACCGTGTTCATTTTTGTTTTCTTTTTGCTGAAGGATTAATCAAAATTACGAATGACCAGTTGTGCGACAGTGTGCGATGCACTGTTAGTATATTAACTTGGGAGAAACTTCGGAAAATTAGTGTTGAGAAGATGAAGAAGAGGAAAAAGAAGCCAACTCTTATCGTTTTAAGCAAATATGCGAACAATAAATGCCAATTGAATTGAGTAAATAAAGAAAAAGTGAAAAATACTGCATTGTGTTTGAGTTTTAATTGAAAATATATCACATGACTTTCTATCATAGGTTGAGCATATTTTAGGGTAAGTATAATATAATGTCGTGTTTATAGTATTTCTTATGCATAACTTGTGATAAACTAATTTTGAATTTTGAAAAACTAATTTAAAATTTTGAAAAACAACTGTGCGAAAATTGAAAATTTGTGAAAATTTTGAGCGAAATCGGTTTAAAGTTACGGGTCTCTTTTGTTGAGGCTGGTGAAAAAAAAAATCATACAGGCCAGGGTTAACTCGGATCGTTTTGCGATCTTCGACAAAGTTGTCTGTCATAAAACATAAGAATCTCACAAATGATCCGACACATTTACGGCACCATTTGGCGGAATTTTGAAATTGGTGGCTTTACTCATACATTTTTTCGATTTTTTCCATACAAACTTCAACGATAAAAAGCGGCCCTTAAACCTATATCCATTTGGCTCAAAACTGGCACAGTAACAATTATTGCACTTATTTTTATTTAATGAATCGAGCATTCTTGACACCCTAATAACCATGCATATTATGGAATTGTTAGAAATAATTGGACATTTTATCAATAAACTTGTTGAAGAGTTGCTCAAATGGAAGAACTGACGAAAAATTTTCCTGCCCTTCTGGAGAATCGAAACGGCCTACTTTTCCCTACCAAAAATAACAGAATGGAAAATTAATACCTTTCAACAACAGTGCTGAAAAGTTCTACTTTTCAGCACTGAAATGGGTGCTGAAAAGTTGAACTTTTCAGCACTAGTATCGAAAAGTAACATTTTTCAATATTGTTTTGTTTTGAACGATGAATTTACTAAACACATGAATGTTTGACATAAAATTCCATTAAATAAGCGTTTTTCTGAATTGTAAAAAATGTTGTAAGCAACTCGTTGCAAAACATGATTTTTTCAGCACTCGTCGTATTTATCCAACTCGGTACCTCGTTGGATAAATGTACGACTCGTGCTGAAAAAATCTTCTTTTTGCAACTTGTTGCATAAACTACTATTTCGAAAAGATCGGAAAATTTCACGAATTTTTCCTTTTCAACATTGAAAATCGGGGTTGCTGAGATATCGACATTTGAAAATGAAGGGTGGTTTGTGTAAAAAAAATCAATTTTTCTGTTCCTTTTGCTTTCATTCGCTGTATCTCAGCAACCAGTTGTCCAATCTTCAATATTTATTAGACGAAATTTCCTAAATATATTTTCAGAAATGGACAATCATAGAAACTTATTAAAAAATAAAAAAAAACAGGAATTTTTCGGACAAAATGTATTTTTGAGTGGCTCAGTGTTCGGAATGGCAAAATTAAGTGGAATAAATTAATAACTCCTTTATTTGACGTCCTAGGGCTATGACGTCCTAAGGGCTATCTTTTGAAGTTATTGGCATACAGGGTGACGACCTTCCAGGGTGTCAACTAAAAACTAACTTTGTTGGATGACGTTGTAGGGCTTTGGTGTCTTCGGCAATGTTGTAGAGGAGAACATTTCATGGAAGTTTGTCGAAGGCGCCAAATTTGTAGCTCTTAATCTACTCGAGATATACGCTTTTTTGGTGATAACTCAAAATTTTAGCATTTTATCATCTCAAGAGTTGTTTAGGACATAAAATTACACATCTTTGCCGAAGACAGTAAAATGTCTTTATTGAGGACTTATGACAATTTTTAAGTGATTTTGAGCCTTTTTTTCATATTGCTATGTTTTCAAAATGGCGCAAAACCAAACAATGCACCATAAAGTACACACTTTCAACTACATTTACTGAAAATATCTCCGTGTCTATCGATGTCTATTTTTAGATTTCTCAATTTAAAATTTGACGGTTTTAAGCCATTTTTTTATAAATGTTAATCGAAATCATATTGAATAGGAGTTGAAAATATGTCTATGAAAAATTACGACAACCTTTCTAAAGTGACCAAATATAAAAGGAAATACTTAATTTTAAATGCGAACAATTATTCAAAATTTTAACTTATATTATTTTTGGGCTAAACATGTTTTTATTCATAATTTTAGAATGTGTGTCATAATTTTAAGTATAAACAATGTATTTTCCATAAAAATCGATCAATTTACCCTTCAATTTACCGATATTCAATTCGTATTCAATATGATTTTGATTAATATTAATAAATAAATTGCTTAAAACCGTCAAATTTCAATTGAGATATCTAAAAATAGACATCGATAGACACGGAGATATTACAACTTCATCCAACAAAGTTAGTTTTTCGTTGACACTCTGGAAAGTCATCACCCTGTATGTCAATAACTTCAAAAGATAGCCCTTATGCAGTACAACAACTCTTCCGAAGACACCATTTGGCTAGGACGTCAAATAAAGGAGTTATCAATTTATTTCACTTATTTTTGCCATTCCGAAAACTGTGGAATGGCTTTATTTTGAAAATGGTGCACTTAATAAAACAATTGTGAAGTACTTTTCGATTGCAAAATCGATTTTACATGAAAAAAAAAATTAGGTCAAACAATTTCAAGCACAAGATTTAAATTTTTACAAAAATCTTTACTTAAGAAAATCATAAATCGTCGGCAAAATTTTGGTCAATGCTTCTGAATGGTTTAGAAGATACGGGAATTTGTATGAACAGCTGCCAAAAATGTATGGGGATTTGTCCTGGAGAAAAAAATGTAATTAAAATCAATTTCCGTGTTTGGTGGAGATTTGCTCATGTGTTCTTTGTGACATTTGACGAAATTTACAATTTTTCGGACCACCGTAAAACGGCGTAGGTAATGGCCCAACAAGGGTTTTATTATAACATTCGTTCAAAAGGTATTGTGGTTTCGGAAATAAATCGAAGTTTCACGCCGATTCATCTGAAAGAATGGAAAATTCACAAAAATGTTATTGAAACTGAAATGAATCTATTGAAAATTAATAGGAAAATCTAAAATATATAATGGCTTCGTCAAAAAATCATTTAGAATAAATATTTTAATAATCTTATCAAACCTTAAGAGTCTACCAAAATATGAAAGAATGAAAAAACTCACAAAGTTAAAAAATAAAATTGTTTAATTTTGTTTTAATTTGACACAAAAATCCTCAACAAACCTTAAAAAAAACTGCAATTATGTTCGCATAAATGTGATGCAGTTTGGTCCAAAATCTTGAGCTAGAAATCTAGAGGCAATCCAGTATTTTTCTTTTGTGACAGCCTACCACGTATCTTTATGGGTGGCCAAATTTGGCTTTCATTTCTCTCAACTTGTTGTTTTTGCAAATGGGTCATTTACGCGAACATGAGCAATACACTTTTTGATAGAATGAAAACATTCATAAAAATTATTCAGAAGCAAAAATATATGAATTTCACGATTTTTTTTAAATGAAATCATGCTTGAAAGATTCGAAAAATAAACAACAATAATTGTAACAAACAAGAACAATGTACGTTGTAGGTAAGGATTAGGACCTTGAAAAATAGGCACACGATTTTTATCCATTTTGTTATTCATTTTTTAATGACAAAAAGTTAAATTCTCAAATAACTCAATTTTTATTTTCTAATTATAAAAAGTATTTTTAAGGGAACGTACCCGGCGGTTGATTGTTGGTGTCAACCTGGTTAAGGAGATATGAATAAAAAAAAACGGATTTTTCGGATAAAATTTAAAAATTTAGACAAATAAAAAAAGTATTTTATCAAAACTAAATCAAATTTGCACTCGAAAAAGTAGAATAGATGATGTTTTTTTTAGAGTAGATGGAAATGGCATTAGCATGAGCATATTTTTTCTGCAAATTAAAAAAAAAACCTATAAAGTTCTTGAAACTGTTTATATAAAACTTTGAAACTGATCTTCCCACCTGTGTGGATCAATCGGAACGCGCACTGAACTCACAAACCTGCAGTCAGCGGTTCAAATCCCACAGCGGGTGCCAAAATACTTTAAATGTTAATATGGGTATCAAAAACGTATTCGCCCCGTGCCGAGCTTTCATACACTTATGTTGCAAAAGTGGCCAAAAGCTATAACGTCAACTTTACACAGTAGATGATTCAGTACTAGGTAACTCCCGATTGATTTGAATTGCTCAATTGTAATTATCGCAGGTTCAAAACCTTGATTTCGATACCTGACAATCAAAAAACAACATGACAAAACATATCACAAGGACTCCATGCCGTTATCCTCCATAAAACTCAATTTCTCAACTTTTGTTCACTGGCACACTCTTATCTGGAATCAATGATGAAGGTCCTGCCACACTTTGTCCACTGTCAACTCCACACACACACACACACGCACAATCAGTGCGAAGTTCACTGGGGCACTTCACGTGTGTCGGCACAATCAACCGCCGGGTCCGGCGACCTTGGGCGTGGACATTCAATCAACCGAACCAACAAAAGACCTGCTCGGTGTCGACCCCCTCGGCATGGTCCGAAACCAACTCGACGCACGTTCGTGATAAATGGCCGTGTCTTGACCTGTTCTGGGGGCTCTGTTGCTAATGTTATTGCTTCAGTTGCGTCATTGTGCGCGGTATTTGTATTGTTGTGTTGTACCTGGGTCTGGCTCGGCTGCTGCTTGTCATCGCGCGTGGTCGAAAATCTCATTAATTGACTTGGTGTGTGTGTGTGTCGTGCCCCCGAAAAGTCGCTCAAAGTAAACTTCTTTTCTCACAACAACAATCGACCTGCGATCGCGAACATTAATAACCCAGGTTTATGTGTGTGATTCATAAAACCTGCACACACACACACACAGTTCGAACTTTTGCCCCCCAGGGGAAGTTTGATTTCGATGCCAGTTTGGAGTAGGAGTCAACTCTCCCGGTTCGGTTTGGCGCGCGTAATAAAAGAAATTAACTCGAACTCGAAGGTCGGACGGCGTGACATCGACATCCGAAAGTTGAACGATTTTAAATCAAAAATAATATTGAGTCGAAGCAAGGAGTGGCACTCCCCTTGAATTAGTGATTCGAGCTCTTTTTCGATTGTTATTTTTTTGATTGAAAAATATTTGTTTTTTGTTCCCATATAATTGCCTACAATTTTTTTTAAAACAAATCAATTTACAAAAATAATTTATTTCTCAGTTGGGAAAATGAGCAGTGTCCCAGATCACAAAATAAAGTGAAAAAATAATTTTTCAAAAAATGGTAATGTTTCGGAGCTTTGGTATCATCAGAAAAGTTGTGGCAACTTTTGGTTTGGTTTCAAATTAGGGTGGTTTACGATAAGGGTAATTTTAAAAACTAACTTAATCCACCTATGTGGTTGATGCCTTCCTCACTTTTTACCAACAATGGGTTATATGAGTGGTTTGGACACATATTTCAGCTATTTTTTTAGATCCAGAAAAATAAGTATACAGATATAACTTAAGTGCTCATAACTCCAGACAGAGTTGTCAGATTATCAATGTTGAGAACCTGTTGGAAAGGGTTTTCGTTTACCTAACCAACGATGGGTCGGGTGATCGATCCGGACATCGTTTACATGCATATAAATGAGATCCGGATATATGTGAAAACACATTTTTATACATAACTATTGAACTATACATAACAGTTATAAAGGTCCCATTATGCAAGGGTGGTTTTCTCTAAATTAATTACTCCAAAGTGTTGAGTTTGACGGTCCGAAACGTTCTGATTTTATTGTGATCGAAAAGTCCCCCAGAGCCTCACACACGAGGTACTGAGGTTTTGCTTGCAAAGCATTAATCGAGCTACTTGCTTTAATCGCGGCGAGGTAAACGAAGTTTAGCTTTGTTCGCAGTTTGGGTTACTGTTGTCGGCTGTGCTGACGATGTTGGTGGCGTCGATCAATTATGCGGAAAGCAATTTCCGTAACTTAACTATTGAACTCTACACAGCTTTTTCGTGGCGATCAGACCCGACCAGTTGGGGTTATGTGAATTCAGACCATTTTTAAAACTGCTTGTAATTTAAGATAGGTAAGTCAGATTTTGAAAATTCTTACTCCACCTAAAAGGTCTTCTCATATGCTTTCTAAAAATATATAACATGGGAGAGTTTCATGAAAAAACCACCCTTTTTACCATAATTTTAATTTAATATGAAACAGTTTTTTAACATAACTTTTTAAATACATGATAAAACTGCATGAATTTAAATAGCAACATAGGGGTCGTTAAGACGGATCGATTAAAACCATTCCGGCCAAAATCGGCTGAGTCTGTGACGAGATATTCCAGTGACATTGATTTGGTACTTATGTCTACATACAGCCAAACACACAGACATTTGCTCAGCTGGTGATTCTGAGTCGATATGTACAAATGAAGGTAGGTTTAGGAGCTCTAATTAAAAAGTTCATTTTCCGAGTGATTTTATAGCCTTTCCTAAGTAAGGTGAGGAAGGCAAAACCAATGCACAGCACAGCAAAATATTTTTTTCGCAAAACATTAAATTTTCGTCAATACTTAACTGCCCCTGATCACATAAATGTCCCATATGCATTTTCATCGATTTCGAGTTTGTGATGCAGTTTGGTTCAAAATCGTGTGTTCTTTCAAAAGATCCTATAACATCCAGTATTTTGTTCTAGAAATCAGAAGGAAATCCAGTTTTTTCACGAAAACTTAACACGTAGCCTTACGTATGGGACAAACTTCAAATGCGTTTTTCTCAGCTTGCTGTTTTTGCATATGGGACATTTATGCGAACATGGGCAGTTAAGGTGCCATTAAACTGCCGCAAACAAACAAAAAAACTCGACCTTTTTTGTGTCAGACAGTTTGCCAAACTCGCAAACAAGGCAAAATGTATGCATGCTGACGTTTGTACAAACAAATCCAGACAAACTGGCAAACTGTCAAAAAGTGCGAGTTTGTTAGTTTGTTTGTAGTAGTGTAATAGCTCCTTTAGAAATTTTGGAAACTAATAATTGCAATACAACTGGACAGGTGTATAATGCATTTTTAAACACTTTATTCATTTCAAACCAAAAAAAAATCAAATTATTCGCTCTACAGCATTGCACAGTGTCCGGAATGGCAAAATTAAGTGGAATAAATTGATAATTCCTTTATTTGACGTCCTAGCCAAATGGTGTCTTCGGAAGAGTTGTTGTACTTGATAAGGACTATCTTTTGAAGTTATTGACATACAGGGTGACGACCTTCCAGGGTGTCAACCAAAAACTAACTTTGTTGGATAACGTTGTAGGGCTTTGGTGTCTTGGGCAAAGTTGTAGAGGAGAAAATTTCATGAAAGTTTGTCCAAGGCGCCAAATTTGTAGCTCTTAATCTACTCGAGATATACGCCATTTTTGCAAAAATGGTCCAAAAAAGCACTTTTTTGGTGATAACTCAAAATGTTAGCATTTTAGCGGCCTACTATGTTCTGAAGAGTTGTTTATGACATAGAATTACACATCTTTGCCCAAGACAGCAAAATGTTTTGAGCCTTTATTGAAGAGTTATAACCATTTTTAAGTGATTTTGAGCCTATTTTCAAGTTGCTATGTTTTCAAAATGGCGCATTTTGGCGCAAAACCGAACAATGCACCTGAAAGTACACACTTTCAACTACATTCCCTGAAAATATCTCCTTGTCTATCCGTGTCTATTTTTTGATATCTCGATTTGAATTTGATGGTTTTTAATCAATTTATTTATATTTTAAAGCGGAATCTTTTTGAAAACGTGGTAATAATCGGTAAATTGATCGATTTTTATGGAAAATACATTGTTTATGCTTAAAATTATGACACACATTCTAAACTTATGAATAAAAACATGTTTAGCCCAAAAATAATGTTAATTAAAATTTTAAATATTTAAGTGTTCGTATTTAAAGTTAAATGTTTCCTTTTATATTTGGTCAGTTTAGAAAGGTTGTCGTATTTTTGTATAGACAAGGTATTATCCATAAAAATTGATCAATTTTCCCTTCAATTCACCGATTTTCAACTCGTATTCAATAGGATTTCGATTAACATTTATAAATAGATTCATTAAAAACCGTCAAATTCAAATCGAGATATCTAAAAATAGACACGGATAGATACGGATATATTTTCAGGAGATGTAGTTGAAATTGTGTACTTTGTTCGGTTTTGCGCCAAAATGCGCCATTTTGAAAACATAGCAACTTGAAAAAAGACTCAAAAGCACTTAAAAATGGATATAACTCCTCAATAAAGGCTCAAAACATTTTGCTGTCTTTGGCAAAGATGTGTAATATTATTTCATAAACAACTCTCCAGAACATAGTAGGCCGCTAAAATGCTAACATTTTGAGTTATCACCAAAAAAGTGCTTTTTTGGACCATTTTTGCAAAAATGGCGTATATCTCGAGTAGATTAAGAGCTACAAATTTGGCGCCTTCGACAAACTTTCATGAAATTTTCTCCTCTACAACTTTGCCGAAGACACCAAAGCCGTACAACGTTATCCAACAAAGTTAGTTTTTGGTTGACACCCTGGAAGGTCGTCACCCTGTATGTGAATAACTTCAAAAGATAGCCCTTATCAAGTACAACAACTCTTCCGAAGACACCATTTAGCTAGGACGTCAAATAAAGGAGTTATCGATTTATTCCACTTAATTTTGCCATTCCGAACACTGTGCATTGCCTTGGCGTTCTCGATTGCGAGATTCCTACTCGAAACTAGGTGTACGAAGGCTTGATTGTTGAGGCAATTGCAAACCTCTTTTTACACCTTAGCTTCCATCCACCCCGGGATTCGAACTGACGACCTTTGGAATGTGAGTCCAACTGCCTACCAGCGACTCCACCAGGACAGGACCCAGGGAGACGACTCCTACACCTGGAATGAGCTAACGACCTAACCTTTTTAGGTTAGTCCGGGGCCAACATTTACTTCTCGTCCGACGGAAGGCGTGATCAGACAAATCTCGTCTCAAAATTTGCCACCGGGACCTTCTGGGATCGAGGCAATCACGCTTACCCCTACACCACTGTCCCGGCTTTCATTTCAAACCATGCCTCGTTAATTTATGGATAATGTATCATATAAATAAAAAAAATATAAGGAAAAGTCGATTGGCGAAATCATAGAACCTTACACGCAAAAAAAAAATTGTTCGCGTAAACGTGAACAGAGTTCATGCCATCGGGAACCAGGAAGTAAACTGTTCAACTTTTACGGTGCAAAATTCAAAATTTCACCATGAAAGTTGAACAGTTTTCTTCCTGGTTCCCGATGGCATGAACTCTGTTCACGTTTACGCGAACTTATTTTTTTTTTTTTTTGAGTGTGCTCATATCCATCACATACTGGAGTCTCAGAGAATTGCTCAGTCCCAAATTTGTTTTTGCCATTATTTTCAACATATTTTTCAGTGTCAGACAACAAATGATCCCTGACAATTGTTTATCTGGGATCTATTTTTTTTGTTTCTGTAAGGATATAGGGTAATTCTCTACCAACTCACACAAAATCGGGAAAAGATGCCCCGACCCCTCTTCGATTTGCGTGAAACTTTGTCCTAAGGGGTAACTTTTGTCCCTGATCACGAATCCGAGGTCCGTTTTTTGATATCTTGTGACGGAGGGGCGGTACGACCGCATCCATTTTTGAACATGCGAAAAAAGAGGTGTTTTTCAATAATTTACAGCCTGAAATAGTGATGAGATAGAAATTTGGTGTCAAAAGGACTTTTATGTAAAATTAGACGCTCGATTTGATGACGTACTCAGAATTCCGAAAAAAACGTATTTTTTATCGAAAAAAAAAACACTAAAAAAGTTTTAAAAATTCTCCCATTTTCCGTTACTCGACTGTAAAAAATTTTGGAACATGTCATTTTATGGGAAATTTAATGTTCTTTTCGAATCTACATTGATTCAGAAGGGTCATTTTTTCATTTAGAACACAATTTTTCATTTTAAAATTTCGTGTTTTTTCTAACTTTGCCGGAATATTTTTAGAGTGTTATAATGTTCTATAAAGTTGTAGAGCAGACAATTACAAAAATTTTGATATATAGACATAAGGGGTTTGCTTATAAACATCGCGAGTTATCGGGATTTTACGAAAAAAAGTTTTGAAAAAGTTACTTTTTGCGTTTCTCTTTGTTTCGTCGTCCGTGTCTGTCGTGGGTGACCATGAACGGCCATGATCAATGACGACCAACATTTTCAAAACTTTTTTTTCGTAAAATCGCGATAACTCGTGATGTTTATTAGCAAACCCCTTATGTCTATATATCCAAATTTTTGTAATTGTCTGCTCTACAACTTTGTAGAACATTGTTACACTCTAAAAATATTCCGGCAAAGTTAGAAAAAACACGAAATTTTAAAATGAAAAATTTTGTTCTAAATGAAAAAATGACCCTTCTGGGTCAATGTAGATTCGAAAAGAACATTAAATTTCCCATAAAATGACATGTTCCAAAAAAATTTACAGTCGAGTAACGGAAAATGGGAGAATTTTTAAAACTTGTTTAGTGTTTTTTTCGATGAAAAATACGTTTTTTTCGGAATTCTGAGTACGTTATCAAATCGGGCGTCTAATTTTACATAAAAGTCCTTTTGACACCAAATTTCTATCTCATCACTATTTCAGGCTGCAAATTATTGAAAAACACCTCTTTTTTCGCATGTTTAAAAATGGAAGGGGTCGTACCGCCCCTTCGGCAACAAAAATCGTTAAAAAATAGCTTTATCTTATGGTTTGTATCGTCTTTTGAACATTTCACAAGAATAAATTTGCGAAATAGATCATAAAATACTCTTTTGCGACTATCTATGATCAAGATCTGATAAAATCTTTGTTGTCATACATTGTAAAACATGATCGTTGCTCTTACGCCAATTTGTAGCACCTTAAACCAACTCGAATCAATCAAACCGAACCACAAAAAGCTGACATTCTCAACCTACAGACCGGTACTTTTACCTCGTTCCCTCCAAGGACACGTCCGCGTCAGAACGATCCCGCCGATCATACCGAGAAGTTTCGATAATATCGGTAATTTGACAGTTCCAACGAAGCCCTCCCCTGCCGTGTTCTTCGCCCTGACCAAGCCTCGTGATTAGTCACCGTGGTACAAAATGCTCTTGCCCGCGTTCACATGCGCGACCAACCATCAACTCACCAGCCAACGCCTTTCTAATAAATTCAGACCATATTCTAGATTCTGCTGCTCAACAAACAAAACGAGCGACGGTTGTCTGCACAGCGATCTAGACGACGCCCTCCGACGGCGCTGAGTCACTCCGCCCTCGTCGAGAACTCGCCGAAATGCCACGCGGCGGCCGGTTGTAAGGTCTCGGAGATCCGGTAGGGACCACAAACAGAAGGGAATATAAGGTGAATGGTTGCTGATTCCGGAGGGGGTAGACTGGTTCAAAATTTGTTCTGAAATTACGTCTTCTAACTGCATATACTTAAAATTTGAACCAGTCTAATAAATACTAAACCTTTTTTTTTTCGCGATAGCCGATTCTGGCGCGAAAGTGCGTTCCGTGGGCTTGGCGTCTACAGAGTCGTAACCACTTTAGCATTGGTGTACGTACAGATCGCACCAATCGATTCTTGCAAGTACCAAGCCTCAAACCAATTGGTTGCAGTGCAAACTTGTGGTCTTTGGATCTCTGAATAATACCCGTTAGTGGAGTGGGGGAGGTTAAATGTGGAAGTAATGAGACCTGTCCACCTTTCAAGGACGTCACTTTACGCTCGGTTAAGCTGCTACAGTCAGCAATCCAGCAGACTGTATAGAGTTCATAAAGGTTTGCCCGATCGAATTGGTTGGAACTAATTAATCACTCACGCGTGAATGATTAGCCGCAGAACGGTAGCCTGACCAAAGTCACCCCGCAACGTTTGCTCTTCTCAAGTGTGTGCGCACACACACACAGTCACTATACTTCAATCTCCTAATTGAGCACTGGTTGAGAGGCGTTGGTGAACCAGCGAGTGCGCGCGGTTTGCAAGGACCTTTGACTTTGACGAGAACCGACAAACAGATGTTAATCGATATTAGAATGGTTCGAGTTTCGAGACCACCCCGAGCGGGACAGGGAGGTATTGGAAGAAGGTTTTGGTTGAAGGTAATGTGTGCTTGGAAGAGCACATTCTAGAGCTTTGAATGCCAACTCACACAGCAGTTGCCCCGACCCCTCTTCGATTTGCGTGAAACTTTGTCCTAATGGGTAACTTTTGTCCCTGATCACGAATCCGAGGTCCGTTATTTGATGTCTCGTGACGGAGTGGCGGTACGACCCCTTCCATTTTTGGACATGCGAAAAAAGACATGTTTTTCAATAATTTGCAGCTAGATGAAGGTGAAGAGATGGAAAATTGGTGTCAAAGGGACTTTTATGTAAAATTGGACGCCCGATTTGATGGCGTACTCAAAATACGGAAAAATGTGTTTTTCGTGAAAAAAAAAAACACGAAAAAGTTTGAAAAATTCTGGCATTTTTCGTTACTCAACGGATTTTTTTTTTGGAACATGTCATTTTAAGGGAGATCAATCCTTTTTGTATTTACTTTAATCCAGAAAGATAATTTTGTTATTTAGATCAAAATTTAGAACACTTTTATTTATATTAAAATTTCGTGTTTTTTCTAACTTTGCAGTTTTTTTTTATAAACTAACAATGTTCTACAAAGTTATAGAGCAGACAGTAACAAACATTTTGATATATTAGAGCAATTCCAGCCCAAAACAGGAATGTTTTAGGTACTTTTTTCTCAACCCTCTGCGATTTCAATGAAACTTTATAGACATAAAAGCCATTTTTGTGTATATGGAGCCAGTTACACTCGATAATGACATTTGAGAAGGGCGTAAGTGTTTTAAATATTTTTGTATTTTGTAATTTAAATATTGCTGTATCTCGAAGCCATTGTATCGTATCAAAAAGTAGTCAAAGACAAACTTGTAGGAAATTTGACGGGCTTTCCAAAAAAAAATACACTGAACGAAAAAAGCACTCCACTTTCATGAGATTTTTTCATTTTTAAGTTTAAAAGTCAAATATGAAGGTGAGCCCACGATTTTTTTTTCGTTCAAAATTTTTATGAAAATAGCCTAAGATATTACAAAAAGACTCACGAAAAATGCAGGATGGAGCAGCTCACCTAAAAAAATACAAAAATCATTTACTGAAAATGTTTTTTTTTTTCAAAACTGCTCTAAACGTCAAAATTTTCAAAAACCCAACACGAGAGTCGATTCTCCAGACAATTTTACATAAAAGTCTCCATATTGACCATTGTCCTAAGTCCAATCCTTGTGAAGTTACAGCGGTTTAATAAATAAAAATGTGGAAAAATTGGGTTTTTGATGGAACATAATATTTTTTCAGTGTAGTGTAGTAACCTGGATAGTAAATTAGCTTATATCTGCAAGCCCATGCATCCAATTGAAATGTGGTCAAAGACAAACTTATGGGAAATTGGACGAGCTTTCCGGTAAAAATATTTTCGAGACCGAAAAATCAAGTCAATCATATAGAAATTGCGAAAAACCATCAAAAAACCTATTTTTTCAACATTTTTATTTTTAAAACCGCTGTATCTTCCCAAGGATTGGAGATAGGACAATGGTCAATATGGAGACTTTTATGTAAAATTGTCTGGGAAATCGATTCTCACTATGGGTTTTTTTTTTTTTAATTTTGACGTTTAGACCACTTTTCAAAAAAACAGTTTTAGTAAATGATTTTTGTATTTTTTTAGGAGAGACATACCATCCTGCATTTTTCGTCAGTCTTTTAGTAACATCTTAGGCTATTTCCTCAAAAATTTTGAACGAAAAAAAATCGTGACAACACCTTTAAATTTAAGTTTAAGACTTAAAAATCAAAAAATCTCATAGAAGTGGCGTGTATTTTTGTTTCAGTGTATTTTTTTCAGAAAGCCCGTCCAATTTCCTACAAGTTTGTCTTTGACCACTTTTTGATACGACGCAATTGCTTCGAGATACAGTAATTATTATATTACAAAATACAAAAAATATTTAAATACCTTACGCCCTTCTCAAATGTTATTTTCGAGTACTATTGGCTCCATATAAACAAAAATGGCTTATATAGGCCTGGGATAACATGTCTAAAAAGTTTCATTGAAATCGGAGAGGGTCGGGTACAAAAGTATCAGAAAAATTCCTGATTTGAGCTAGAATTGCTCCATAAACAAATATGTTTTGTTAACAAATTTGGCTTTAAACAACAACATAAACCTAACAGACATTTAAACACATTTATTTCCGAAAAAGATTAGCCGAAAACGTTTCAAAAACCACTGTAAACATAAAAATAATTTAAAAAAGTAATTTTGATGCACATTTTTTCATTTCAATTACATAAATAGTAGACCGAAACTAAACAATAGATTTGTTTACAGTTGCTGATAAAACCACGCATGTTTATTTAAAAAATGTTTTGTTAAAAAATGTTTTATAAAATATGATTTCAAACTGCAATTATGATGCTTGAGTTAAGTTTAATTGACTATAGTTTTGATTAATTATAATTTTTTACGGCTTCAGCATTTTTGGTACTTTTAACATGAAACAGCTATATTTATACTCTCAATTGAAAAAAATATGCGTTTAAGTTGATAACAACAAGCATATATTGAATGTTTAAAAGAAACTATTGCTTTAATACACAGTTTTCTTTATTTTTGATAGTTTAATTAACAGGGGTCCACTTTTGGAAAAGTTTGGATTTTCGTTGTCCTATATTGGACCCCCCTAATTTTTGCTCGAAAATGAGCAGTTCATCGCTTTATTTTAGTAAAGTTCCTTAAACTTACATTATTTCGACTTGCTGAAGTTAAATAATTAGTCAAAAAATGATTGGATAGTTAATTCAATCATAAAATATAAAAGCAGTTTTGTTGTGAAAATGCTTGTGGCCATGGCTGATTTCAGATTTCAAACTCAAAACACTTATTTTGGTGAAAATGACAATTCAATATCAGTCAACATTGATTTAAATGTTGCTGAACATGTCAAATAATAGATTTGTAGGCAACAACACGCTTGAAATTGTGATTTTATTGATTTTTTTCATCAAAAACCCTTCAGAGGGTCCATTATAGGGAAGGGGTCCACTAATGGATAACGTACCCTACTAAAAAATCCGACAAAATTACTTTTCATCGAAAAAACCCAGAGAGTTCAAAAAAAAACTCGGACATTTATGGATACTCAACTGTAGATTATTTTCGAAAATATAATTTTAATGGAAATTCTATATACTTTTTGAATCTACATTAACCCAGAAGGGATTTTTTTTTCATTTGGAACAACATTTTTCATTTTAAAATTTCGAGTTTTCTCTAACTTAACAGGGGTATTTTTTAAGAGTAAAATAATGATCTACAAAGTTGTAGAGCTGGAAATTTTAATATATAAACTTAAGGAATTTTCCTGTAACCATCACGAGTTTTTGCGATTTTACGAAAAAAAAACTAATAAAAACTTTTTTGTTTCTTTTTGATTTATCGTTTGTTTTGTTATTGTCTGTTTTTCAACTTTGTAGAACATTATTACACTCTAAAAAATAACCCTGATTGAAAAAAACACGAAATTTTAAAATGAAAAAGTTTTGCTCTAAAAAAAAATGACCCTTCTTGGTTTTTGGGGTTTTTAAGTTTTATTTCGAAAGTTTGAGTACACCGTCAAATCGGGCGTCCAATTTTACATAAAAGTTTCTTTGACACCTCATCACCGTTTCAGGCTGCAAATTATTGAAAAACATGTCTTTTTTCGCATGTTAAAAAATGAAAGGGGTCGTACCGTTCCTCCGTCACGAGATATCAAAAAGCGGTTAATTCGCTAATTTGTTAATTTGTTAATTTGTTAATTTGTTAATTTGTGAATTTGTTAATTTGTTAATTTGTTAATTTGTTAATTTGTTAATTTGTTAATTTGTTAATTTGTTAATTTGTTAATTTGTTAATTTGTTAATTTGTTAATTTGTTAATTTGTTAATTTGTTAATTTGTTAATTTGTTAATTTGTTAATTTGTTAATTTGTTAATTTGTTAATTTGTTAATTTGTTAATTTGTTAATTTGTTAATTTGTTAATTTGTTAATTTGTTAATTTGTTAATTTGTTAATTTGTTAATTTGTTAATTTGTTGATTTGTTAATTTGTTAATTTGTTAATTTGTTAATTTGTTAATTTGTTAATTTGTTAATTTGTTAATTTGTTAATTTGTTAATTTGTTTATTTGTTAATTTGTTAATTTGTTAATTTGTTAATTTGTTTATTTGTTAATTTATTAATTTGTTAATTTGTTAATTTGTTAATTTGTTAATTTGTTAATTTGTTAATTTGTTAATTTGTTAATTTGTTAATTTTTTAATTTGTTAATTTGTTAATTTTTTAATTTGTTAATTTGATAATTTGTTAATTTGTTAATTTGTTAATTTGTTAATTTGTTAATTTGTTAATTTGTTAATTTGTTAATTTGTTAATTTGTTAATTTGTTAATTTGTTAATTTGTTAATTTGTTAATTTGTTAATTTGTTAATTTGTTAATTTGTTAATTTGTTAATTTGTTAATTTGTTAATTTGTTAATTTGTTAATTTGTTAATTTGTTAATTTGTTAATTTGTTAATTTGTTAATTTGTTAATTTGTTAATTTGTTAATTTGTTAATTTGTTAATTTGTTAATTTGTTAATTTGTTAATTTGTTAATTTGTTAATTTGTTAATTTGTTAATTTGTTAATTTGTTAATTTGTTAATTTGTTGATTTGTTGGTTTGTTGATTTGTTGATTTGTTGATTTGTTGATTTGTTGATTTGTTGATTTGTTGATTTGTTGATTTGTTGATTTGTTGATTTGTTGATTTGTTGATTTGTTGATTTGTTGATTTGTTGATTTGTTGATTTGTTGATTTGTTGATTTGTTGATTTGTTGATTTGTTGATTTGTTGATTTGTTGATTTGTTGATTTGTTGATTTGTTGATTTGTTGATTTGTTGATTTGTTGATTTGTTGATTTGTTGATTTGTTGATTTGTTGATTTGTTGATTTGTTGATTTGTTGATTTGTTAATTTGTTGATTTGTTGATTTGTTGATTTGTTGATTTGTTGATTTGTTGATTTGTTGATTTGTTGATTTGTTGATTTGTTGATTTGTTGATTTGTTGATTTGTTGATTTGTTGATTTGTTGATTTGTTGGTTAGTTGATTTGTTCATTTGTTGATTTGTTGATTTGTTGATTTGTTGATTTGTTGATTTGTTGATTTGTTGATTTGTTGATTTGTTGATTTGTTGATTTGTTGATTTGTTGATTTGTTGATTTGTTGATTTGTTGATTTGTTGATCTGTTGATTTGTTGATTTGTTGATTTGTTGATTTGTCGATTTGTTGATCTGTTGATTTGTTGATTTGTTGATTTGTTGGTTAGTTGATTTGTTCATTTGTTGATTTGTTGATTTGTTGTTTTGTTGATTTGTTGTATTGTTGATTTGTTGATTTGTTCATTTGTTGATTTGTTGATTTGTTGATTTGTTGATTTGTTAATTTTTTTATTATTTTATTTGAGATCCAGTTTTTTAGCATTTTGGTTTTTCAAATTGCTAAAGGTAGATTTATTAATTTATTAATGTGCTGATAGGCATAATGCAATAAACCCAAAGAGCTAGCCACATGTTTACAACAGCCGTTAGTCAACTCGTTCAATGTAAGCAACTGTAACGGTTAGAAGGTTGACAACAACCAGGCCCCCACCCATTCCAAGGTGGCATAGTTTGGAAAAAAGCAGCTCAACTCATATTTATTACGCACATGCCTCGATCAACAAACTGGTTAATCCAACTGCGCAAGACTCCTTAGCGACCATTGCCGTAAGTTTTATTTTTCACAAGAATTCAACCCCCGTCGTAGTAAGTATGCCATGTGCTACTCGAAATTCACCAGGCCTGCTGTGATTGACCATCAGCTGCACCCTAAAATAGCCCACCTCAAGAACATTTTTACGGTGCCGGATTAACCTTAAAATTGAGCTCGCAATACAAATCGTCCGTTTACCGTCTGACACTAATCCGTAGATCAGACAAATTGGCCGTTCTAGGAACATTTCTGTGCTGATTTCTTAATTTGGAACAACAATCTCTCGCGATACACCTCCTTTCTAAGCCCCGGCCAATTAGCCCTCGCAAAACATCCGGCTTGGCTCACTCAACGCGGTGTAATTTATCAACGCCTCAATCGGTGACATTTCGAAAAAGGTAATTTTATGACCCCCTCCGCGCTTGTGACAAGGGGCAATCTTTACGACTTGGCACTCTCCGTTGGGGTCGTAAAACCTAACCTAAAAGTGTGCGCAGCACTGGTCGTTGACTTTGATCTAGTTTAAATTGGTGGTCATTGGTGGGCAAAAATGACCGTCAAAAACTTGTCGCATACTTTGCATACCTTAAGGCGTTGAATTCCTATGAACTACTCAAGCTTGGTTGCAAATACTTTTAAAAAATAGCAATAAAATATGGTAAATTAATCACTTGAACATTGTTTTGCATACAAAACACCGACACTGGGTAGACACCCAAGACACGGTGCACTTCTGGAGCATCACGTGGCTTCGTACGTGGGAGGTTGGGGCCCCGAAGTGAGGGCGGGGTTGATTGTTGAGTGAACCCCGCGCAACCAACTTGGTGATCTTGGAGTGCGCATAACTGCAGCGGACCTTGAGGTTTGCTAGGGCTGGGGCGAGATTGTGATCAGACTGCAGTATCTTTGTGAATTTGCACATGAATTGTGAGTTGAAATTTATGTGAATGTGAATACTTATGCAAATTGAAGCAAACAAAATTGTGGAAAATCGCTCTTGAATTCAACAAATCGTCAGTTCAGCGTTTTAACAACTCGATAACTAAATAACAACAACAACTGAACAACTCTACAATACAATCTTATAGAGTTCAAACCAAAATGGGCGTGGAGTTCACGATAGCAAATATTGACATTCAATAAATCCAACCCGCAAAATCACGAAATTTTAACATTTTTTTTTGCCCGTTTCAAAGTGACCACCACAAAGCCAGCTCTAATTTCGCACCCGCTCGGATTAAGAGACCTGGCGAGGAGTGATTCAATTTGCAACGGTTCGCAGGCCAGTTACGTGTGGTGAGAACCAGTCTGACCCGTAACTAGAGTACCTCTACACTCCATCAAAAGCAGCAACCGCGTCGAACGCCGCGAGGAATGTGACCACTTCAAGGATATTGGGTCTCTCCGTCTCGCGCATACGGTACCAAGTCGGTTGACGATGATTCGGATGAGGGGGGCTGAGAAACGTAAATCGATTTACGCCCGTAAAGTGCGTGAAAATGGTACCGACTGTAGGTTTAGAAGTGCACCTGGGAGTAATTACAAATCGTGGGGTGTTTTTTTTTTCGATTTGTGCGACAGAAGTTGGCCCTAGGAGCCTGGGAACCTGCGGTAACGGGGTGACTTAGTCAGACTTTGCCAGAGTCCATGCGGCTGTGGATTAGTCAACTGGAAGCAATTTGCCCGGCGGCAAATTATTTTCACAATAGTTTGATCTTGGGCGATTCGAGGAATGCTTTGGGTGGGAGCATAAAGGCAAGATGACTGATCTGCTACAGAGCAATTCTCTACGAAATCGGTCTTTTTTCTTCAATTTTAATTTTTGTATTTTTTAATCCGGCTCAAACTTTTTTGGTGCCTTCGGTATGCCCAAAGAAACCATTTTGCACCATTGGTGTGTCCATATAATTTTCCATACAAATTTGGCAGCTGTCCATACAAAAATGATGTATGGAAATTCAAAAATCTGTATCTTTTGAAGGAATTTTTGATCGACTTGGTGTCTTGGGCAAAATTGTAGGTATGGATACGGACTGCACTGGAAAAAAAGATACACGGTAAAAAAAATTGGTGATTTTTTATTTAACTTTTTGTCACTAAATCTTGATTTACAAAAAAAACAATTTTAATTTTTTTTATTTTTTTTTTTGATATGTTTTAGAGGACATCAAATGCCAACTTTTCAGAAATTTGCAGGTTGTGCAAAAAATCTTTGACCGAGTTATAAATTTTTTAATCAATACAGATTTAAAAAAAAATTGGTCGCAAAAATTTATCAACTTCATTTTTCGATGTAAAATCAAATTTGCAATCGAAAAGTACTGCACGGCGTGTTTTCTGGGCAACCTTAAGGAGAAAAAATAGTCATCGCTACTATCAAATGTGTCTTAAAGTAAATTTTATCAGCTTTCCAATGCTTCTAAGAGCGAAATGTTTCATCGAGAAATTTCTGAGATATCTTTTTTTTTAGTTTTTTGTTCTAAATTCCTTTATTCTTTATTGTAAACTTTATAATAACTATTCTGGAAACTTGTCAAATTATGTTTTTCATGTGTCATTTACTTATCAAAATGTGCATAATAAGGCAAGAAACAACTTTGAAGAAGGTTGCAAATCGCTAAACATTTTTAAAATTAAGTTTAACAGAGTTTTTGAATATATGCGAATTATTCAAAAATCAAAATCATAAAACCTTCTTAAAAATGTTATTTACAAGAATTAAAAGATAATTACACAATTTTTGTGTACAAATATCACGTGTCTGCTCTTATTGAGCTGATACAATCGATTTTTTTTTTGAAGGTTTGAGATTGTTAAGTTTATTAATGGATTTTTATGAATAAATATGATACTTCATGAAGCATACATGAACCGGGAACATGGATCTAAAAGATGATTTAAAATCGAAAATGTACTACCAATTACTGTTGCAAGGTTCAAAAGTTATATTCTCATGTTTATGAAATAACGAAAAAAAAAATTACTGTTGAAAATGAATTTAAATGTAGGAGCAAAATTTGTGTGTTTTAACTCTGAATGTTGAGCCACTGCCACATACATTTTTTGGTTTAAACATAAATAAAATATTATTTAACAGAAAAAATCAAACAGAGACTTCCATTCCAAACTATTCAAACAAAAATCAAAGTATTTTAAAAACGTTTTAAAAAGATAAGATAAGACTTCTATAATATTGCTGATTCCTTGATCATTACATACAAAATAAAAATTATAAAAATCATTTCATACTCATGAAAAGTTTTTCTCCTGAAGCTTGCCACAGTAATTTATAGTTCAATTTGAGTATATAACATGTTTTGTATCCAATTGATTGATTTTTGTTTAAGTAAATATGATTTTTTTTCATAAAAATCTAGTGATATCCTAACTAATCTCAAACTTGCAACAAAAAATCGGTTTTATCAGCTTAATTCAAGCTTAATTCGAGCATAAACGTGATATTCGTAAACAAAATTATGTTATTATGTTTTAATTACTGTAAAAAAATATTTTTTTAATACGGTTTTATGATTTTCATTTCTGAATACATCTCATATATTCAAAAACTCGGTTAAACATAATTTTAAAAATATTTAGCGATTGGCAGCCACCTCCAAAGATGTTTCTTGCCTTATTTTGCACATTTTGATGAGTAAATGACGCATGAAAAACATCATTTGACAAGTTTCCAGATTAGTTATTACAAAGTTTACAATAAATAATACTGGAATTTAAAACGAAAAACTTTAAAAATAGATATCTCAGAAATTTCCCGATGAAACATTTCGCTCTTGGAAGCATAGTAAAACTGGGAAAGTTTCCTTTAAGACACATTTGACAGTATTGATAACTATTTTTTCTTGAAATGTTTGTTCTAGAAAACACGCCGTGACTGTATTAACACTGGAACGCCCAACGCATGTCCAACTTACACGGACGCCCAAGCCTCCCAAAAAAGTTGGAACGGTAACTTCAACTCGCTGGTTCTCGGGCCTAACTCAACCAATCAAGATGATTCTTCTTTCCAGTGATTTGTTAGGGTGTCTAGATCATTCTAGAACTTTGCAGAACTTAATTTGATCAAATCTGTCATTTCTGCGACCGAAAACATCGTTCCACCTTTTTTTAAAAAGACTGCCTCCGCGGAATTTTCGGCGAATTTTTTTTTACAAGCGAAAAAAAAAGTTGGAACGATGTTTTTGATCGCAAATATTACAGATTTGATCAAATTAAGATCTGCAAAGTTCTAGAATGATCTAGACATCCTAACAAATCACTAGAAAGAAGAATCATCTTGATTGGTTGAGTTAGGCCCGAGAACCAGCGAGTTGAAGTTACCGTTCCAACTTTTTTGGAGCCTTGGGCGTTGGAATGTTAAAATTGTGATAAAAAGCAACGTTTTCAAGTTAAATCGATTTTTGGGTGACTTTTTTGAAAATAGTCGCAAATTTTCTTTTTTTTTTAAATTAGTGCACATGTTTGCCCACCATTGAAAATACATATTTTTGAAAAGCTGAGAAAATTCTCTATATTTTGATTTTTTGAACTTTGTTGATACGACCCTTAGTTGCTGAAAACATGAAAATTGATGTTTTCCATGTCTCACCCAAACAACCCACAATTTTGTAACGTCGAAACTCAGCAACTAATGGTCCGATTTACAATGTTGAAATATGAAACATTCGTAAAATTTTCCGATCTTTTCGAAAAAAATATTTTCAAAATTTTTAAACCAAGACTAACATTTTTAAAGGATGTAATATTGAATGTTTGGCCCTTTTGAAATGTTAGTCTTGATTAAAAAAAATTAAAATATAGTTTTCAAATAGATCGGAAAATTTCACGAATGTTTAATGACGTTCATTCATGTTTTGATTTTATTGTGTCTAAAAATGTGTTCAAATCTAGAATTAGTTCATAGTTTTTTAAGAAAAAAATAAATAAATAAATAAATGAATATTTGCGTAGTCCGCATCCACACCTACAACTTTGCCGAAGACACCAAATCGATCAAAAAATTCCTTCTACAGGTACAGATTTTTGAATTTTCATACATCATTTTTGTATGGCCAGCTGCCAAATTGGTATGGGAAATTATATGGACAAAATAATGATGCAAAATGGCTTCTTTGGGCACACCGAAGGAACCAAAAAAGTTTCAGTCGGATTAAAAAATACAAAAAAAAAATCGAATGACCGAAATCTGAGAGAACTGCTCCACAGTTAAATTCACAGGTATCTTGAGATTTTCCATTTTTTTATTGTTTCTTGTCATCCTAGTTCACTAATTTTGAGAGGTTGTTTTTCCTGATCCCAAATTAGTCAGCATTGAAACTTTACCATGATAGATAAATCATTTTGATTTTATTTCAAAAATGTGTAAACTAACCATTCATTTTTTCAGGTTTAATTTGCGTAATATTTCTTCTTAAAAGAAGAAACAATAAAACTTTAAATATTACTCAACTTTTTACTCTGTTAAGTTTTTGATGACCTCCTTTTTCCAATGGCGACATTGTGTCATTTTTGCACAGGATCCAATTATTATCCACTCAATTCCGAACGAATCGAATCAATTTGGTCGCACTGATTGATTGCCTTTTTTACGACTCGACACCTCCTCGAAAAAGTGTCTGCCACGAAGGTTTCATTTGTTTTCGTTCGATTTTAAGACACACTGGACGCCACGTGTTTCTGCGGGGGTGGTTTTAATTTATCTGTGCGGTGTTACACCGCGAGAGCTGTCAACCGAGGCTAGGGCACATAAAATCACGTTACATGACAGACGGCCTGGTTGTTCGAGAGAAAAAGAGTTATACGCACAGCACCGTTAATGCCCGATGGCGGTTTTGTTTTTTCTATAGAAAACATGGCAAAAGTGAGTTAGTGAGCACCTTTTACTAAGATAAATTTCATCAAACACAACCTGATCAGAGTTAGATAAGGAAGGTTTGTAGAAAGGATCAAGGTTCAACTGACTGTCAGTTTGGAAACGAATTTTGGGCAGCGAGTTCATTTTGTAATGTTGTAAAAGGGCAGTGGAGAAATTTTTAAAAATGGTCTTGAAATGAACACGAAAATCACTTTTCTAAAAGACAGTCGTAACACAAAAGTTTGTTGCTTAAACATCCGTAAAAGGTAAGTCGCAATACATCGTACGTCCAATCATCATTGATGGCGAAGGAATTTCCCCAAAGCTTCGATCTCAAAATCTAGAACATCAACCTGTTCGTACCAGCTTCGCAGCAAGTGCATGACATAACCTCACCTCACCACCACTTTCGATCTAGTCCGATAAATCGGCACATTTATCACACATTTCACCCCGCTTGAGGCAACTCCGTCTGCTCGCGAATCTGTTTGGTCGGCCAACGACCTGTACGAATTGCATCAGATTCAGACTGACTGGCTGCAGCGGGCCACTATTTGAACTAGTTTTATAAAAATGCGATTAAAGAATATGCCCCCCGCAAAACACCTCGTGCACAGCGTTCGATTGCAGGTTGATATCGCGCTCAATCCAAAGTGGGCGATGAAAACGTGTTTTTTGTTTAACTCTCGATTGTTGGAGTTTATATAGTTAAAAACTAAAAACTAAAAACTAAAAACTAAAAACTAAAATTTAAAAACTAAAAACTAAAAACTAAAAACTAAAAACTAAAAACTAAAAACTAAAAACTAAAAACTAAAAACTAAAAACTAAAAACTAAAAACTAAAAACTAAAAACTAAAAACTAAAAACTAAAAACTAAAAACTAAAACTAAAAACTAAAAACTAAAAACTAAAAACTAAAAACTAAAAACTAAAAACTAAAAACTAAAAACTAAAAACTAAAAACTAAAAACTAAAAACTAAAACTAAAAACTAAAAACTAAAAACTAAAAACTAAAAACTAAAAACTAAAAACTAAAACTAAAAACTAAAAACTAAAAACTAAAAACTAAAAACTAAAACTAAAAACTAAAAACTAAAAACTAAAAACTAAAAACTAAAAACTAAAAACTAAAAACTAAAAACTAAAAACTAAAAACTAAAAACTAAAAACTAAAAACTAAAAACTAAAAACTAAAAACTAAAAACTAAAAACTAAAAACTAAAAACTAAAAACTAAAACTAAAAACTAAAAACTAAAAACTAAAAACTAAAAACTAAAAACTAAAAACTAAAAACTAAAAACTAAAAACTAAAAACTAAAACTTAAAACTTAAAACTAAAAACTAAAAACTAAAAACTAAAAACTAAAAACTAAAAACTAAAAACTAAAAACTAAAAACTAAAAACTAAAAACTAAAAACTAAAAACTAAAAACTAAAAACTAAAAACTAAAAACTAAAAACTAAAAACTAAAAACTAAAAACTAAAAACTAAAAACTAAAAACTAAAAACTAAAAACTAAAAACTAACAAGAAACAAGAAACAAGAAACAAGAAACAAGAAACAAGAAACAAGAAACAAGAAACAAGAAACAAGAAACAAGAAACAAGAAACAAGAAACAAGAAACAAGAAACAAGAAACAAGAAACAAGAAACAAGAAACAAGAAACAAGAAACAAGAAACAAGAAACAAGAAACAAGAAACAAGAAACAAGAAACAAGAAACAAGAAACAAGAAACAAGAAACAAGAAACAAGAAACAAGAAACAAGAAACAAGAAACAAGAAACAAGAAACAAGAAACAAGAAACAAGAAACAAGAAACAAGAAACAAGAAACAAGAAACAAGAAACAAGAAACAAGAAACAAGAAACAAGAAACAAGAAACAAGAAACAAGAAACAAGAAACAAGAAACAAGAAACAAGAAACAAGAAACAAGAAACAAGAAACAAGAAACAAGAAACAAGAAACAAGAAACAAGAAACAAGAAACAAGAAACAAGAAACAAGAAACAAGAAACAAGAAACAAGAAACAAGAAACAAGAAACAAGAAACAAGAAACAAGAAACAAGAAACAAGAAACAAGAAACAAGAAACAAGAAACAAGAAACAAGAAACAAGAAACAAGAAACAAGAAACAAGAAACAAGAAACAAGAAACAAGAAACAAGAAACAAGAAACAAGAAACAAGAAACAAGAAACAAGAAACAAGAAACAAGAAACAAGAAACAAGAAACAAGAAACAAGAAACAAGAAACAAGAAACAAGAAACAAGAAACAAGAAACAAGAAACAAGAAACAAGAAACAAGAAACAAGAAACAAGAAACAAGAAACAAGAAACAAGAAACAAGAAACAAGAAACAAGAAACAAGAAACAAGAAACAAGAAACAAGAAACAAGAAACAAGAAACAAGAAACAAGAAACAAGAAACAAGAAACAAGAAACAAGAAACAAGAAACAAGAAACAAGAAACAAGAAACAAGAAACAAGAAACAAGAAGACTGGTGAGGGTTAAAACCCGTTAAAGTACGCGATCGAGATCTTGTGAAAGATCTTGTGGCTCTAGAAGGTCCAAGAAAATACCGAGCGTAAAAGTAAAGCAAAGTGTCTCCTGATTAGGATGCCACCTCGTTACCGAGCACGTGGTTTGCAATGCTACGCGTACGACCAGATTGACAACTTGGGGCCTTATGACGGGTGGCGAAACTGCATGCCGTCAATCGATAAGCGATTACATCAGCGGGTGAGAGTAAAGAGAGGCTGACTGGCGGGCGACTAAATTGTGCACTATTTGTGCAACCTTGATGATAATTGTGGTTAGTTTAGCTAACTGTCAATTGAGATAAGTACTGATTTAAAAGTCTTAAGAACGTCATCTTGAAACCAGGAAACTTCCAAACAATTCAAAATGGAACGTATCATTCGCGTAAATCCAACAGCTCTGACTTAATCAGCTCATTCATCAACCCTCGAAAAACCTAATTAAAATATTCATAATCTCTTCCTCAATCGACAACCTTCCGACCTCCGGCGTATCACCCCGCATATCAAGCCGAGCTCAACAAATCCTCAAACGGACAAGCTCTTCCAGCAGCCCACTTTGGCTGAGCCGTCTCAAAAATTAGTAAACAATAAGTCGTTCCCTAGGTTGCTGATGCACACACACACACACCCCCCTGAGGGGAGAGAAGCTTTGAAGTTTTCGCGTCATCATCAACGCGGATCTAAGCAGTCCAAGTTTAATTGGCTATTAAGCGTGACCTTGAACTTCAATGCCTACTGCGCGACTGCACATAGGACCACAACCTGGGGAAAAGCTTGACGTGTGTGCGAAACTAAAAAAAAGCTTGACCAAAATTAACCAAGCTGATTAGGGGTTCGCATGTACGAGGGAGGTTGGGGTTATTGTTTGACAGGTGACAGATTGTGACAGCTGGTGACAGTTGACAAGAGTACTTACCAGAAATCTAAACACTTACCTGACTTGACTCAAACGAACTATTGAAACAATTTTTGAGTTGCTATATCAAACCTGAAGTCCGTAATTGAAGTCTCGTACAAACTTAGTCGAACTCTCACACCCCAACCCTCCCTTATCTTATTTTTTATCAGCCAAACATTTTTAACAGACCACACCTCAAACCCTCGAAGAAGTACAGTCTAAACTTGGAGTGTTTTGCAGTTGGCGCAGCATCTCCTCAGCTCAGCTGGTGTTTTTGAACGCGCGCTCTTGAGATTCCTTCCTGATGACCGGCGTCTGCTTTTTTTTAACGACGGTGGCACAGAGACCATCGCTGGAGGCAGATTACGGCCGGCGGATTTTCTGCCCTCAAAGTGAAGGTGAAGGTGGTACGACGGTACGATCTGGATAACGTTGGATGGGACTGAGATGGTTCCGTGAGTTAAATTTGACATAAAATCATAAATCATTATTAAAAAAAAATGGCAACCCTTCCACAGTAGTTTTGAACATATTTTTAAAGCTTGAATGATGGCTTTTATGACATCTATAACTTATTTTAAAATGGAATGAAAACACCGAATCGAACATTTGTCAGATATTTATTGTTTTCAGTTGAATATCTTTCTTATATTATTGTCATTTTGTTTATGAATATTTTTTCCTCTTCCAATCTAAAAAAAAACTGTACTTCGACACTTAATTTGGACTCACAAACTGAAAACTGAACAGTTCTCTCAGATTTCGGTCTTTCGATTTTTTTTGTATTTTTTAATCCGACTGAAACTTTTTTGGTGCCTTCGGTATGCACAAAGAAGCTATTTTGCATCATTAGTTTGTCCAAATAATTTTCGATACAAATTTGGCAGCTGGCCATACAAAAATGATGCATGAAAATTCAAAAATATGTATCTTTTGAAGGAATTTTTTGATCGATTTGGTGTCTTGGACAAAGTTGTAGGTATGGATATGGACTACACTGGAAAAAAATTACACACGGTAAAAAAAATTGTGGTGATTTTTAATTTAACTTTTTGTCACTAAAACTTGATTTGCAAAAAACATTATTTTTATTTTTTTTATTTTATGATATGTTTTAAAGAACATCAAATGCCAATTTTTCAGAAATTTCCAGGTTGTGCAAAAAATCTTTGAGCGAGTCAACATTGGTGGCAAAAATTTTTCAACTTCATTTTTTGATGTAAAATCAAATTGACAATCAAAAAGTACTGTAGTGAAATTTTGATAAAGTGCACCGTTTTCAAGTTAAATCCATTTTTAGGTGACTTTTTTGAAAATAGTCGAAGTTTTTCATTTTTTTAAATCCGTGCGCATGTTAGCCCACTTTCAATATAACGCCCTTTTAAAATGTTAGTCTTGGTTAAAAATTTTGAAAATATTTTTTCGAAAAGATCGGAAAATTTCACGAATGTTTTATATTGAAAATCGGACCATTAGTTGCTGAGATATCGACATTAGAGAATGGTGTGTTGTTTGGGAGGGACTTCGAAAACATCAATTTTCCTGTTTTTAAACCTTTGCATGGCAATATTTCAGCAACTAAGGGTCGTATCAACAAAGTTCAATAAAGCAAAATATAGAGAATTTTCTCAGCTTTTCAAAAATATGTTTTTCAAATGTGGGCAAACATGTGCACTAATTTAAAAAAATGAAAAACTGCGACTATATTCAAAAAAGTCACCTAAAAATGGATTTAACTTGAAAACGGTGCACTTTATCAAAATTTCTCTACAGTACTTTTTGATTGAAAATTTGATTTTACATCGAAAAATGAAGTTGAAAAATTTTTGCGACCAATTTTTCGATTTTTTGAAAAAATAGTATTGATTCAAAAATTCATAACTCATTCAATGATTTTTTGCACAACCTGGAAATTTCTGAAAAGTTGGCATTTGATGTCCTCTAAAACATATCAAAAAATAAAAAAAAAATAAAAAAAATTATTTTGCAAATCAAGTTTTAGTGACAAAAAGTTAAATAAAAAATCACCATATTTTTTTACCGTGTATCATTTTTTTCCAGTGTTGTCCATATCCATACCTACAACTTTGTCCAAGACACCAAATCGATTTAAAAATTCCTTCAAAGATACAGATTTTTGAATTTCAAAAAAAAACTATCGTGAAAATGCTTTTAAAAAGTTCTTTGAAATTTTTAAATATGTGAATCAGCAAAACATTGTAGAAAAATTTAAACAAATTGTAGCTTTGGATAAATATATGAATCGTTTTATTTTTTCGAGATTCTGAATATTTTTCCACGCGTTCCTTGTGTCGAAAAAGACATTTTGCATGATTAGAAATGTTATTCTAGGCTGTGTCAAAAAATGTGTGAGAACTGGTGAATTTTCATCAGGTTCACATTTTTACACATTTTTAGGTAAAATTTCTCAAAAAATATACCAATCCAATCAAATTTTCAACCTTCCAAAATTCTTTTTTTTCTGTGTATATGAGCCATTCTTGTGTATATCTGGCTTGCTCTCGAGAATGACATTTGAGAAGAGCGTAAGTTATTAAAATAATTTTGCATATCGTTATTAAAATATTGCTGTAACACGAAGCCGTTGTGTCGTATCAGGAAATTGAAATGAGCTATCTGAAAGATACACTGAAATAAAAATTATGAACATTTTATGAGATTTTTGGATTTTAAGTTTAAAGGTAAATTTGGAGGAGATGTTACGATTTTTTTCGATCATTTTTTTTGTGGAAATTGTCTCAGATGTTACAAAACACTCATAAAAGATGCGAGATGGTAAACTTTTTTTTGCCTACAATAAGGCTGGTACAAATATTTTTAATAGTTTTTGTCAAAATTGGCCCGAAAAATCAGGGGGCAAAAAAAATATTTTTACAATAAACTTCAATGAAAATTCAAGTGCAACCAGCTGAAATCAAATGAAAATACATTCTCCTGCGTTTAAAATCATGTTTAAGCATGTTTGGGTTTATTAAAAAATCTTAAGATTTTTTGAAAATTTTCGATGCAAAATCTTTTTTTTCGTTACAATTTTTGTTTTTGTCAGATCTTAGATTTTTTGAAAACTAATGATTGCAAAACAACTGAACTAGTGTAAAATGCATTTTAAAACACTTTTTTCATTTAAATGTGAAGATTATGGCTTGTTATTTAAATTTTTATATTTTTTTTTTTTGCCCCCCCCCCCTTGACCTCGGCCAGGGCCGAGGGACAAAAACTTTTTTAAATATTTGCATCGGCCTAATGTGCGTATTATCATTGAAGTATTTATTTTTATTTTTATTTGTATTACCGTCATCTGGGGCAAATCAGGACTACAGTCTGAATAGGGACAGCAGTGTTTACACCCAACAGAAAAATATATCTCAAAATCTGCAACAGTGGATTTGCTGCAGAAAATGTCACATTTTATAACATTTTTTGCAGCAAGCCCCTAGATCATTTTTGCCCGCGTGTAAATATTTCAGTTCTCACCAACACATATAATGCTGGCCCGTCCGCGAGCAACACTCCAAAGAGAAGCATATGTTGGTGCTCTTTCACTCACATTTCATCAAGCGTCCATGGCGCGGTGGTAGCGTGTCGGATCAATAACCAAGAAATTGGTGGTTCAATCCTCGTTCTGTTAAGGTTTTTTTTTGTGAAATACAACCAAAAAGCTGTCGGTAATGTCGATAATTGTCGGTAACGGGCAAAAATGTCATACCCCTATATCGCAAAAAATGCATGAGGACAGTTTTCATGCAGATTCTGATATACTTTCATGCCGCCATGCATCAAAATCATGCGACCGCCGTTTGGGTGTAGAGCACTTAAAGGTCTAAAATTTGGAAATGGATGAACACATTTTGTTGGGCTGAGTCTGTTCTATCTGAAACTTATCAAAAAATATCAAAATATTGTGCTCTAACATGGTTAATACTGCTGTCCCAATTCGCCCCAGCTGACGGTGACATTCAATCATGTTGTTTGTTCTTCACTCCTTACCAAACAAAATGGGTAACATTAGGGATTCGCCCACAATTTGCATTTAAACGATTCATAAAGAATTAGTATGTAAACAATACATTAACTACATTAAATTAACAACCAATAGCTTTCAATTTTGGTTGTGTTTTCAAATGTATCAAGCGTTTTCAGAACATATTATGTATATAACACTTTTATAATGCTTGGGGCAACTTGAACCCTTTCAATTTGTAAAGGAAATTTTGGGGATTTGACTAGATTCTCTAATTTTACGTTTCACATACATCCAGTTTCAGTTTGTGAGAGATTGATGAGAAAACGTTGAACATTTTAAATGTAATTTTTTTAAAAATTGTGAAACATGTTTACAAAAGCTAAACATTTTCTTTTCATACCATAAAAAATATCATAATAAAAAGTTTCATTAGTACTTTTACTTCAACGCCAAAGGTAAAAAAAATTAAACATAAAAAATTGATAAATGAATTCAAACAAAAATCGAATTCATTATTTCAGAAAACTAGAGTAAATTTTCAGAACAACCTACAAGTCATGGGTTTCCTGTGTAGATAGGACCTTTTGAAATTTAATCTGGAAATATCAACGATGAACTTCTTAGATCGTAAAATGTAAAACAATAACAAGGTGATAAAGGGGAAATTTTCGCGTTGAAACGGAATTTGATAAAGGATTGCGTTGGAGAGAAGTCGTGTTTACTACAACCACTAAATAGGGATGGCAAATCCCATGCTCTTTGTATCACAAAGAAGGTTTTTTGATTCCTTATTCAACGATGGATCTCATAAAAGTTTCAGGCATCATACTCATCCAAGTTGTTGAGATCCGGCTTAAGAAATTACATAAATGTTTCATAAGTACACAGCGAAAACAATCTGTGTAAAATCGCTTGCAAAAACACGCACATCACTTTTGTGAGCAAAAGCATGTAATATTGTATGAGAAAACGTGTACACAGAGAGTATGTACCGAAGAAAAAAAATCAGATCAGAAAAATTATTCAGATTACCAAGTCCGCGCCTCAACCCGCTCGGCTATCTCGCCGCTGTAAAAATAAACGGATCAATGCCAATCTAAGAGTAGGTTTTCCGTACGTCGTATACTGTGTTAATGTAGCACCCGCAGTTTTTGACAGTTCGCTCCATTAGGTTTTTCACCGGCTCGATTTTTAGGTTAGAAATTTGACAGCTTGGCTGCACTGTTTACATTTTTTTCACGTGTGTCTCACTGAAAATGAGTGTGCGTGTGCGCTCGTGACGTCACGCTGCAAAACCTAATAAGAAATACATTGTAGAAACAAGCAAAAACTGCTCGAATGGAAGTGCACCATTGTATAAGATGTATGGGGAACCTACAGCTACATCGGTGAAGATCCTTCAATATACATAGCGGCAATAGCCGAGGGGGTTGGGGCGTGGACTTGGTAATATGAATATGATTCTCGCCGGATTGATGTTACTTTTGTGGTGAGCAGACCTGATTTTTTTTCTTCAGTACACGCTTTTTGTGTACACGTTTTCTCGTACAACATTACATGCTTTTGCTCACAAAGGTGATGTGCATGCTTTTGCATGCGATTTTTTGCTGTGAGTCATCACTTCAGACAGGGTTGCAAGATTTCTATTTTTTTTGACTTGTTTGATGAGACTCAGAAGAAAAAAAATATGGTGGACATTGAGAGTGAAGATTATCAAAAGAAAGTAGGTATTTTATTATTTTGTCAACTTTTCAGTTAGAATCTTAATAGAGTTTAAGAAGAGTGAATAGAATCGCTTAAGCCAAGGAATTATAGTCACTTCTTTGGAAGGTGTTAGGTCATATTCGAACGTTCCCATAGTGCATAGTTGAAAGTAAATTTCCAGGCAGGCAGATCTTTAAAGTAGCGTGTGAACTCGCGTTTAATCACAACTCCAAAGTCTCAATCTGGTTTTGTCTTTTAGTTTAGTCGTTTTGTTTTGCATGCATGTTTTTAGTTTGTATTTTTTTGTCTATTTTAATCACATGTGCAAGTGCCGCAACAAGTCCGGATCACAGCCACCATTTCTCCATCACAACTGGTGAGACTTCCTTAAGTTTTGGCGACATGAATCATGCTAGAGTTTAAACTGGCACCTTGTAACTTTACCGTATGGTGCACCGTGGGAAAATGTTGTGTATTAGAAGCAAACATTTGTAATCTCGGTCTTCTGAAAATCAAAAAATGTCTCAAAATTTTGATGAAATATATCTTAAAAATGTTTTAATTACAAATTTTCCTCAGTGCCCCCCACCCTGGATGCACTTTCACTTTCGGATCCCGGTTTATCTTGCCCGCGTGGAAAAACAGAACCGCGAGAGGTCGCGCCACCGGTTTGTGTGCCAGGGCGGTCCACAACCTAGCCTGTTCCAGAGGCACACACACTCGCGGTGGGTCCAATGTCGCCGGGTGGGATGTTTGTAGATCGTTGACCGAATTGCGGTTGCATAAGGTTGGCACTGGATTCAACTAACCAGGTGCCGAGAGGAAGGGGGCCTCGGGGTCTGCGCGGAACAACCTCCTGTGGAAACACCGGTTTTGTTTTTCTTTTTAAGTTTGAGGTTATGACTGTTTTGGATAATTTCCTTATTAGAGGGTCGACGACCTGGAAGAACTTACAATGTGAATGGATTATGCAACTTTAAATTTTGATTTTCTGTTCTTCTGTTCTGTTTCTCAATGATTTGTTTTCTACTTTTTATACCTTCTTGATTAGCATTTTCAAAAACTCTTCAAATTTCTTCTCCCTTCTTCTTCAAACAAATCGCGTGAAGCAACGAGACCCGCCAAGCTCACTTTAGGTCACCGTCAAGAGGAAAGGTTCGGTCAGGTGAGTGCGAATTAAATAATATCGCTAATACCCCATAATTTGCGCTTCCATTTGCCACAAAGATGTAGTGCTTTGCCGTCCGCATAATGGTCTTTGGTGGCGGCAACCACGGTGGAGAAAAGTTTTTCGCGACCCTTTTCTACACGTGGCGGCCTCTGTGAACGAGACCCACGGGTGGTGAAAATAGGGTCCAGCGGCGTAACTTAAGGCCAACATGTTGGGATTGCGTAATGGCTTTGCTACGATTTTGAATGATTATGTGATAACGTTTTGAGTAAGCTTTATTATAAAATATGAGCAAGACAAACAAGATAACAAGAGAACAGAAGAACAGAAGAACAGAGGAACAGAAGAACAGAAGAACAGAAGAACAGAAGAACAGAAGAACAGAAGAACAGAAGAACAGAAGAACAGAAGAACAGAAGAACAGAAGAACAGAAGAACAGAAGAACAGAAGAACAGAAGAACAGAAGAACAGAAGAACAGAAGAACAGAAGAACAGAAGAACAGAAGAACAGAAGAACAGAAGAACAGAAGAACAGAAGAACAGAAGAACAGAAGAACAGAAGAACAGAAGAACAGAAGAACAGAAGAACAGAAGAACAGAAGAACAGAAGAACAGAAGAACAGAAGAACAGAAGAACAGAAAAACAGAAGAATAGATGAATAAAAAAACATGGAGACAAAGAAGAATACGAATAAATCAATCCGGAAAAGTGTGCAACATTCACCCAAAAATTAACCAAATCGCTTGCAACTAGTTCAAAGTCAATCAAGTCATGAGTAAACTGGACAACTCCGGCAATTCCAAGAGCAGTGAGTAAAAGTAGTTTGCCAGTTGTTGCAATTTCTCAATCGCAATGCCAATACAGCACACACACACACACACGCGGGCTTGTTTTGGTCCGTCAAAACTCGGTTGCATAACCATCACCACACTACTAATTGGTATTCAGCGCGTGGCTACCGAGTTGGGTGGACGACTGACCACGGCGAAAAAATCGATCACAAATCGGGTGCCCGGAGAAAGGGTTTCAAAACCGATGAATCGATGTCGATTGATGGATTAGTTGTGGGTGGGTGTTGGCAGGTTTGCGTGTGCTTGGAATCGATCTGGCAACCCAAGATTAGGTTAGTGGTGAATAAAGTTCCGGATTTTGGGCAGTGGGTTTTATGTCCCTTTTGAAATGATGAAAAGCAGATGTCAAGATCGATGGTGTAACTGGAAAGTATAGGAGCTTTGTTTATACTTACACTGAAAACAATTTTGATAAATACGAATATGTTTTTAATATAAAAGTGCGTTCCGTTGCGTAATAAAAGATTGCTCCCTAAGACTTAACCAAATTAAATATAATTTTTAATGTTATAAGTAAACATCTTAGTTGAATTTCAATTTGAAGAGCATTAGAGAGTTAAAAAATCACAAAGTCACATGAAACAAAACTAGCCACAATAACCATAATTTTGAAAAAGTGACAATTTTCCAATAAATCAAACCAATCTTCAAATCAATTTGACGCATTTGAGGACTCAACCCGTCTAGAGGCAACGTTCGAACAGTGTAATTTCGAGCAGTAGCTCGAACAAATAATGAGCTTCGGCAACATCAGCAGAAAGCTTCACCTACAATCGACTTAAAAGAGCGTTGACGGTTGCATAGATCAGGGCGTTTATTTTTCTGTCCGTCTGAATCGACGATCGCAACTGGATAGTTTGATCGATTTAAAGTTGCGATCTCTCGAAACTTCCAAGCTTACCAAGCTTTTAACGAAAAGAACGAAAACGGAGGAATGTTTGGAAATGGAATCGTAGCAAGCTTTATTTGTAATCATCATCATCATCATTTTGAATTTAACGTTTCATGCGATAACTTTTTGTTCTTTTTTTGTGTTTCGTTCCATTTGCATCAAGTTTCGATTTAAGAAATGTTAAGTTATAATTGGATTTGAACGCAATTCAACTGTTTCCTTTAAGAATGCCACATATTCTCAACAAGAATTCACTGGCCAGCTTGGAACCGGAAGTACAAAATCCATAAATTACCCTTGTGGGGGAAAAGTCATCTGCAAAAGCCTAGCGCAATTGTTCTTAGCCGCATTCATAATCTTCTCGGGAAAGGTGCCAGCAATTTAGACAATGCAATAAGGATGTGATTTAGTGCTCCTGTCAGTACAGATTGCCATACCGGAATTGGAACTGGAACTGGAAGCAGCAGGGAAGTTCATGCTCTATTGCAAATACATTTTGTAGAGCTATTTTTTATGAAAACGTTCGTGCCTGATGAACCAAAACCAAAGGATACAAAAAACGTGAAGAAAATAGTAATGGCACATTCTTCCGCAACAAAAACGGTACGTTTTGGTTGGTAGGACGAACATTTTAAATAATTATTTGTTGTTTTATTAGTCCAATCATCAATCACAGCCGCATTAACAATGGCAACAAGTTTCAAGTGTGAAGAAAAATACTGTTTAAAAAATACAAATTTGGCTCAGTAAATTTCATATTATTGCAACCACATTTTATGAAAAACTGGGATTTTTTTCTACGAAACAAACACAATTTGATGCAAACGAATTAATTTGTGTATTTCGATTAGAATAAGTAAATCAAAATTATGTAAACAATACTAAATTAGCGATTTTTATGCAAAGTTTCATAGGATTTTATACTAATCAATGAATTTTGCTATATCATAGTAAAGAATGTTGTCGAAACGGTATTTAACAGCATTTTGATCAAAAATGGATAGTTTTATTGTAAATGCTTTTCCTTAGCTACAAATATGTCTGAACAGTCAAAAAACCGTCAAAAATATAACCTATATCAAATAAAATTTAAAAATTACGAGTGGTCTTGCCCCCCAAATAAAAAGCTCGTCGCATTTTTTAAACTTTTCCGAGGGACATAATCTAGGGAAAACTTCAATTTAACATGACAAAATATTTGAAGACAGAAAAACATATTGTTATCTAACAAAAACGCCTTTGTTGTTATTCAGGAAAATTACATCCAGTTTCAAGTTCAAAAATTATTTGTTATTTTGTTGGCAAAGGAGACTCCATATGCATTATTTAGCATGAGGAACAGTATTTGCTAAACATTTTAGTAATATTCATTAGTATACTTATTAAAACAGTGGGGTGGCCGTCTTACCCCCAGCTCCCCTAATCGACGTGGCAAATAAAAGTTTGACATATCATTAACTATCCATAGTCGCTTCTGGTAGAAAATTAAATTTCTGATCCGAATCTGTTATAATATTTATGTTTTGGAATGTTTTTGATATCATACGAGACATAATTCGAAAAAAAGAGAAAAAAAATCGTGACGTTGCAACGCCGGAATTGGTCTAATAGTTTTTATCTTTCAAATCTGGTCGTGAATTGTTGGAGGGAAGGGAGTTTGAAACAAATTTAAATAACACAATTTTAAATTCAAGTTGAATTTTCTAAAATAAAAGTAATTGCATTATATCAGTTATGCTACTAACGCAAAATATAAATCATTTTTTGCCTTTCTTAGAAAAGGAAGGTTTAAGGTTTGCTTTTGGAAATACGCTTTTCTCAGAAAAAATCACACCAGAAAAAAATCTTATTGCTAAATTGAAGGTATAGAAGCACTCTTTCGATTGAATTTTGGTCCGAAACCCGGAACTCAAAAACTGATTTATGAGAGCTCTTTTTCTGAAATACTTGAGTGTTGTCTGTATCCGCTCTTAAAAATTGGTGTCTTCCATCATTGGAAAACCGCTCGTAAAACCCACAATTTTTATAAGTCAGATTTGTAGCCGTGGGGTCCGAGACGAACATTTTTTTTTTCGATTCACTATTTTCGACCAGTAAATGTTGTCAAAGCCATTTTTAGAGGTATTTTTTGGACTTCTTTTACAGAGAGCACTATCAAATTAAAAGAATCCAGTTTCAAACAAAAATCCATTCGAAAACATGCGCCATAAACTGCTTGGGACAGAGCGTCCAATTTCCTGTCCCGGGAAAAATTATCCCGGGAATTCCCAGGATTTCCCGAAAAAATATATTTCCCGTTTCCCGGGAAATTTGTAAATTTCCCGGGAATTCCCGAAATTTAAGCAAAAGTATACATTTTCTATACTTTTTGGAACCATTTTTTTAGATGCTCAGAGAAAAATAAATTAAGAAGATTTTGTTCAATTAAATTTAATTTATAGCTCATATACAATTAATTAGATTATCAGACACTTTGATATCGGATAATATTAGTTTTTGAAGCTACGGGAAAATTAAGTAAGTAAAGTAAATTTTTCCCAGTTCCTGAGGGGAACACCCGTGAAGAGTATCGGGGCCGGCATTTACAAAGCGGATTCAGTGGCAGTTTCATTCTCAACTTAATGTTAACATGTTTAGGTTAATGTTAACATTCCATAGGTCGCCTCCCTAAGGTGTCGTGATAAGGTCCAGTTTGTGACGATACACTACCTTCCCTTTACTAAGCAATCGAATCCAGAAGGGAAAAGATCACCAGTTGTGTTGGTCCGAGCCGGGATTTGAACCCCGATCTACCGCTTACGAGGCGGAAGCGTTACCACTAGGCCACGTGGCTCGGTCGTGGCTTTTTCAAGAATATTTGGAGTTATTTAAAAAAAATATATTAAATTGAGAATTTTTACGTTTTTGTTTACCATGATCTATTGAGTTGAAAACCAAATTGGTATCATAACATTTTTAAAATAGAAGAATTATTTCAATTCGTTAAATACCTGGTATACAAGAAATTACAATATGTAGTAAAAGAAAAATTAAGCACTGGTGTAACAATGGGTGTTAGAAGGTTAAATATCAAAACATGTAAGACTGATTATGACATGATGTTAATTCCAAATGTTTGAAAACATTGAGTTGTTTGAAGTACCTCCTTGACCTGATAAAAAGTTGTAAACTAACAGACTCTCGTCACAAATAAACAATCAATTACAAAAATTAAAACAAACAAGAGAAAATTGATTTTAGAAAAGTGATTTGTCATGAAAAACATAATTTCTGCATGTTTTTTTTCATTTTTTTTGTATCAAACCACGCTTTCTTTTACTGGTCACAGAGGCAAGAAAATAATTTTTATGATTGTGGAGTATGGATTCATTTTAGGGGAAATTCTCGTAGGTTTCGCAGGTTAAGCACTCGCTCCTAACTCCATCCAATTTGCTATTTTTTTTTATTCAGACAACTAATTTTGCAAAACTTTTTAAAGTAACTTGCTTGCTCACTTCTTATTGAGCTATTTATCACTCTATTTCAGTTGAAATCGCCTTCAATGAGTTGCAATTGAACGTCAAAGTGCTGACCTGCCAACATAAGAGGTACGACGGAATAAGATGCTGTTCCACTACTCACTGTCTAATTACCTTGCTCATAAAAAAATGACATTATTTTTTGATTTATTGTACTATTGGAGCTTATAAAATAAGAAAAAATAACATTTTCTTGCAATTTTATGATTTTTTACATGCAGTTAAGCTGTTAATTGATCTTGTTTTAGCCTTTCAGTCGCTGTTCTAAACAACTTAGTTGCAGCAGAACCAAGATCAAAACAATTTTCAATAAATTTAAATTTCCCGGGAATTCCAGGGATTTCCCGGGAAATTGGTTGAAAATTTCCCGTTTCCCGGGAAATTTGTAAACCCGGGAAATTGGACGCTCTAGCTTGGGACAATTAAGCGTGGAAATGCAACGATGGGACAAACAGACTTGGTGTTGTTTTTGAAGAGTTTCTGAAAAAAGTACTAAATTTTATGTGTTTTTCTAAAAGTATACGCCAAACTTAATTGAAAAATGACAAAAAGTCAAAATCGTTCAAAAATGACATGGGAATATAGGTAAAATTACATATTTTCAGAGGTTAAATTTCACATTTTTTCTGACATAAAAGATGTACCCCTTTCCAGCTGTAATATTACCATGATTTTTTTTTCTGTGTAGAACGGCAGTTTATTTGAATGAAATTGCATAAAAAATATTTTTTTTTTTAAATCTATTTAATATGTTTGTTTCAATAAAAAAATGTATTGTTAGCAATAATTTCCTATTTTTTTTTTCGGAAATTGTGAAGGAGAGGGAGAAAAGCAATAACTGAAACAAAATTTGTATTTTATATAAAGGGCAATAAGGTTAACAACTGAAACAAAATTTGCATTTATTTTGTGCTCTGTTGTTCTTAGCTTGCTGGTTTTCCTATTTAGATAGCATAAGAGAGCACAGAGGCATCGATATATCAGAGTTAACAAAAATCGTTTCGGTTTATTTATTTGAGGATTTTTCGCGATCCGTGAAATTTCCGTGAATTTTTGTGTTTTCAAATTACCTAGCCTAGTCATTAGTCAATAGCACAATTATTTGTTTACAAGGCCGATGGAAATTGAATTTCAACTTTTGCATAGAAATCCGTGACAAAAAATATTGCTTAATATTTAAGTTTTATTTTTAATAACTTTTAAAATCGATTGACTTAAAAATAACTGTTGAGCTAGTTGATAGTATGGTCAAAAATACTTCACAAAGATATGATTTTTTTCAAAAAAAAAAACTTCAAATATACTTTAAAATTAAACTCAAAAAAAATTTAAAAAAATAGAGCCAAATTTTCCAGCACAACAAACTCAACAAAAACAAATAGTGGCCCAGGTTATAGCATTGTAAAAAAAAACGGAAAAATGAGGCCAAAATGTCTGCTTTTGAGCCCTTTTAAACTTGTTTTTAATTACTTCATTGAGGTGACTTGAACCAAACTGTTGTCATTCGCATCAAATTTATGTAGTGTTCGAAAATATGGTAATTTGAAAGAAAATATCTCAAAGAATAAGATTTTAACATTTATTGGACAGATACAATAAGGTTTGGAAAATTTTGGTATCGTCTTAATCATGACTTAATTTAATTAAAATTTATTTTTCTTAACGTTAAAAGACTTCCAGTTCTCAAGATAATGTTAAATGTATTTTTTGTGTTTTATAAAAAAACTGAAGCTGACTACAATTTTCATTATTTTAATACCAATTTCAACAATAATACCAAGCATTCATATTTGTATCAACTGAATAGAACCAACTCAAATTTGACGCACCAAAATTTCACACATTACTCACAGCGTAGAAATAAGTGCAACAATGCACTTTAAAAGAACGACCCAACTGCGTAAAATAACCTTCAAATTTGACTTATGCGATGTAAGTACCCTCTGTTGTGTGTCATGTAGCGTTATTATTCTAAGAATGCTCTCACCTCTCGCATGCCCTATCAACTAACTAATCTCCAGTTTCCGAGTCCACAAGTTCTTAAATTGACCAGTAAACCACCTTCAACTTTGTCCATTAAACCTCATTCGGCGTCATTTTCTTCAAAAACCAGAAAAAAATAGACAAAACAAATATTTTACTGCCGTGGGAATGCCGTTTTCGCACTCTGCACCGGTTGTTCTATTGTTTTGCTTTTGTTTCTTCTAGGTCTGTCAAGAAGTGCCTACTCCCACCCGCAAGAAGAATGAAGAAATGAATCTGCATACACACAACCACTAGTACACCACTCAAAGGCTAGTTTAGGGCATTGTTTCCCCCTTTTTTGACGATATTGTACTAGAGTTCAACAACGAGCGACACGATAAAGACGTGATTAAGAGTCGTAAATTGCAACATTTTATATGAAAATGACACTGAACTGCTTTAGTAGTTTTGAGTTATGACCCACCGGCGGCGTCCGTCCAACCGTTTGTGAGATTTGAACCCAAGGTCCGGATGTTGACGAGTCCGGCGACTTTGTCCCGTAAGCCACCCCGCGACGACACCCACGTTCAAGGATGGTCAATTCCAATTGGTTTATTTGAGTTTGTTTTTGTGACTTCCTTGGTTTCAAAGATGAAACGAGTGGGTGTTTATTATTCGCAGCTTGAGCGGAAGTGTTTGTTTGGTTTGGTTTGACTATGATTAGCAAGCCAAAATAAATGTTAATGTTAAACCATGGAAATGCACTGTCTATGAAGGGTTGATGGGGGAAAAACGATCAAATTTGGCTACAATGGAACGTTTGCATAATTAAACTTTGTGACAATTTGATTATCATGTACATGAATGATGGTAGCCTTGACCTTTGGCTGTTTATAATTTGTTGACTATAAAACACACAAGAAAATTGTCAACTTAAATCAGATCTCGCATATTACTATTGTAAAAGAAATGTTTTTATAAACATTATATGTCATAGAGGATAGATAAAGAAAACTTCTGAGCGATGACCCAGCAAGGGCCAACGAAACTATTGGCACTACGCCCCCCGGGGCATGGCCTTCCTCTAACGTGGGATTTCTGCTCCAGCGCCTCTGACGAGACAGGAAAAACCGGGACCGACGTTTTTACTTCACCATCCGATAGAAGCTCAGTGGATAAGGCGGGAATCGAACCCGCGTCTCATAGCATCATCGGGATCGGCAGCCGAAGCCGCTACCCCTGCGCCACGAGACCCACTCAGCAAGGGCCAACAGTGTTGCCGAATAACATATAGAAAAATCAGAAGTTAGGGACATACAAAAACTTCTTTTATTCAAAGGTTTGGGATATTGAAAAATCTGGTACTGATGATGGTTTTAAGAAAATATCGGACAGGGCTGCAGAGTCGGGGCAAATTTCAAGCGACTCCGACTCTGACTCCAACTCCGGCTCCGACTCCGACTCCAACTCCGGCCCACCAAGTCTAGCCGACTCCGACTCCGACTCCAGCTTTCAAAAAATGGTTGGCTCCGACTCCGATTCCACATATTTTCAAATATTTCAAAAGTTATTTTACTATTAATTCGAAAACATTGATAAATACAAGGGTTTCCAGCAAGGCCTCAGACTGGCAAGTAATTAATAATTACTTTGATTTTTAGCTGGTAATTAGGTAATTCTTTAATTACTTAGTAATTCATGGTAATTAGGGTAATTTAAAGTAATTAATTGGTAATTAAAGTAATTTTTGAGTAATTACAGCAATTGATTTTTTTAATTATACTTTTTCAACGAAACTATTTACTTTTTATATAAAATCTATTTGAACAGAATCTTATTAATTTCAAAGAAGAGTGAAACACAAAGATAACAAAAACTGATTCTGTATGTAGAAAGCCTTATTCGCCATAGTTCTCTCCTAAAACTCTCCTAAAATTTATTTTTATCATGTTGTTTATCGAACTGATTAACAACGAAAGGCCATGATATATTACCCAGTGAAAAATGTTTTGTTAATCCGAAATCTATTCATTTTTATTATGTTATTATAAAAATATGTTTTTTTTTTTGCAAGAACTACATTAGAATCGATTATTTTTTTATGCTTTTCCTTCTAATAGGCAGTCAAAATTATTTGAAGTTTTTGTGGATCAAATATTTAAAACCAGAATGTACTTAATTATCATCGAAATAAACAAAGTTTTCAAGTGTTGGCCATTTAAAAATCAATAAAAATAAAAATATGTTTTTTTTTAATATTTTTTCATCATCTGCAGAAATTTGCAGTCCTGTAATATCTCTCTATTAAGAGATAAGCTATTTTCCCGAAAAAATGCCAAATATTTCTGAGACAAATGTTTCAATCGTAAAAATCAAACTCAGTGAAATTAAAATCGATTAATATTCAGATGCAATTGAATCCAATGGTAATGTCACGTTCCACATTATCTGTATTTTCAGTAACAGATTTTTTAAATTTGCTTCAGAAAAAAATGCAAAGTAATGTCAAACCAATGTTAAAAAAACTTTTTTTTGCAATTCCGTCGTGAAACTACTGAGTGCGCTGACCACGGGGACGCGCTGTCTTGTTTTTGCATGCTCATTTTCATTTCTTTTGTGTCGCTGTTGGTGTGCTTGGGTGCGTGGTTATTATAATTAAATAATGGCATCATTAGTGCGCTGATCACGGGGACGCGCTGTCTTGTTTTTGCATGCTCATTTTCATTTCTTTTGTGTCGCTGTTTGTGTGCTTGGGTGAGTGGTTATTATAATTAAATAATGGCATCAAAAGTGCGTTGACCACGGGGACGCGTTGTCTTGTTTTTGCATGCTCATTTTCATTTCTTTTGTGTCGCTGTTTGTGTGCTTGGGTGAGTGGTTATTATAATTAAATAATGGCATCAAAAGTGCGTTGACCACGGGGACGCGTTGTCTTGTTTTTGCATGCTCATTTTTATTTCTTTTGTGTCGCTGTTGGTGTGCTTGGGTGCGTGGTTATTATAATTAAATAATGGCATCATTAGTGCGCTGACCACGGGGACGCGCTGTCTTGTTTTTGCATGCTCATTTTCATTTCTTTTGTGTCGCTGTGATTCGTATGGGGTGAGTGATTGTGGTAATCGAATAATAGCATCATTAGTGCGCTGGAAGTGGGGACGCGAAATCGTGATTATGCAGGTTATTTTTTTTGTGTGCTTTTGTGTCGCTGTTCGTTAGGGGTGAGTGATTGTGGTGATCGAATAATAGCATGACTTACTGAATTATTTGTGTCTTGAGCGTAATTTTCGTTGAGTAATTGGTGTTTTTTTGTGATTTTTTTTGAGATCTTAATTAATTGTTTTGTCATTTTCAAAGCCCTTCCTATATCATCATTGATCGGAAGGCACGGCGTCGGGTAAATTGTGTATAATGTTTTGAATAAGGTTTTATTTTTAATGGTGAAAAAGCCATTTCTATACAATGATCGAAAGACGCACTGACATTTTGGATTAATTAATAGTGTAGTGAAATAATTGTGAGTGAGTGATTTTGTGTGTTAACCAGAAAGACCTTCCCATAGCATCGTTGCTCGGAAGGCTCGCCGACGGGTCTGTTATGAAAGTCCTCCCCATAGCATCGTAGCTCGGGAGGCATCGAAAAGCCAATACCTTATCCTACTAACCCAAAAAATAATAATCACGTGATGCTTGAAGGAGATGCTGTGGATTCAACGGTCTCAAGCGGTATCAACAAGTATATAGCGAAAAACTATGTGCTTGATGAGTCTGCAACTTCAACTATCGGACTAACATTCCTCCCTTTCGTTGAACTGCAGGCTTCTTGGGAGGGCGCCGGTATTGACTAATAAAGTAGGGATCTTCAGAGGTTAAACAGTGAATGGATGGTTGGCTCCCACTGATCATTTTTGATTCATTGTTTAACTTCAGCTGATCTGTCAATAACGGAGTAGCAGCTCAATGGCAGTCAACCATGCTCATGCTCATGCTCATGCTCAATTCCGTCGTGAAACTACTTACTTTTTCTGTCATTCTTGAACGACGAAATAGCCTACTTTTCTGTACCAAATTCTTGAACGACGAAATAGCCTACTTTTCTGTACCAAAAATAACAGAATCGAATAGCAACACTTTTCTAAATAATTGCTGAAAAGTTCTACTTTTCAGCACACAAATGGGTGCTGAAAAGTTGAACTTTTCAGCACCTGTTTCGAAAAGTAACACATTTCAACATTTTTTTGATTTAAACGATTTATTGACAAAATACATGAAAATTTGACATAAAATTTCACTAAGTGTGTGATTTTTGGAATTGCAAAAAATGTTGTATGGAACTCGTTGCAAAACTTGATTTTTTCAGCACTCTTCGTATTTATCCAACTCGGTAAACCTCGTTGGATAAATGTACGACTCGTGCTGAAAAAATCCTCTTTTTGCAACATGTTGCATAAACTACTATTAAAACTTAACGTTATTTTGATGAATTCCACAATTCTCAAGAAGAGCCGCTGCAAATATTTGTCAAAGTTTTTGTTTAGCTCAAATAATCAGGGGGCCTTTTAACAACAAATTCTATAAATTAATGGCATTCGATCTGGAAGCTGAAAATATTATTGAAATTCATATATTGAAGTAAAACAGTACAATATTTTTTTTTGCTTTTATTGCAAACATGACTTCAAAAAACGTAAGTCAACTTAAATAATCTTCATTTGCAATTGATTGATAAGGGTTCGGATGATTTGTTCACGTTTCAATAAGGAAGTTTCGAATCAGATAATGAACAAGTTAAATTGGCCATGAAACAATTATTATTGTTTATATCCAAAGTTTTTTTTAAAGGTCCTATAAGCTATTGTGATTCATATGTTATTTAAAAAAACTCTAGATATCAATTGAGCTACTTATTTTTTACCGAAAAATTGTATCATTAAATACAAGTTTTATAATAAAACAAAAAAATCCAAATTAACTCGCTGTAGGATATCATGTAAACATCACTCAAAGTTTCAGCGCCCTCTAGTTGGGGGCATTTTTGACGTTTGATCGCCTATATGATATTAGTTTAGAACCGTAGAAATGAATACTTAAATATAAATTAAATGTTTTTTTATCATATTGAAAAGTAATTAAGAAATGTGTGTAATTAATCATTTTGGACCAGTAATTTGAATAATTAATTGGCAGACTGGCAAGTAATAAACGCTTTAGGAAACCCTTGGATAAATAGGATTATTTAAAAAACTCTTTAAGTGAAAAAAACGGAAAAAAGTTTCTAGTTATACGAGTTTTAGACGTAATTGACACAGAAATAAAAAAAAAAAACGCCAGTTTGGAAGGCATTTTCAGAAAAACAGTTTGGTAAGTAAATTTGGATTTATTTACTTAACCTCAAATTTACATTAAAATGATTAAAAGCTAAAATATTAAATTGTTATTTTTTTAATGATCATTAAAAGAAAGCTGGCCTAAATGATTGATATAACATATAAATTCAATTTGCTCATTTTTAATTTGACATTTATGAGAAGCACAGTGACTATCATACCTTGTCACCTTGTATTTTTAAATAACAATTTTAAACGAAACTATTTTTTAAAGCTCCATTGACATTTTTAAAACGTACATGGACATCACGCCAAGGCTGAAGAAGTTTATTATTACAAATCAATGTATCTAAAAAAATCTTTGTGGTAAGAACGCTTAAGGAGTTCTTTTCAAATATCCGTGACCTAGGCAATATTTTACCAGAGAGAAGGGAAATGAGAGGGTACACTCAATACTCTTTGATTTTACCACGGAATTTTGGATTTATTTGAATTTTTATTTTTTTATATATTTAAAAGGAGGCGCTCGATAAGTCTTGCATCTTCACCTAAAACGAAGCATTATGAATGGTCGTACGCCTCCATGAAAATATATGAAACAACTTAGAATTGGATATGAAACAAAAATCCACAGGATAAATATTTTTTAGGTCACGGATATTTTTTTATCTTGAAATTCTGTCCTATCCTGATATCTTGAGATTTGTTTAACAATAATTTGCAACAATATCAAAATAGTTTGCCAAAGGATCAACATTCTCATACACTTTTAATTTTTGTACAAAGTTTGAGTTCCAAGTAATAGTTTGTTATAATCGTTGAATATTTGTTGGAAGATTTATGCTGTCAATGATTTTTTGTTGTTTCCGATTTCCATAAATAGTGATTATTATTTATATTTTTTGATGTACCGTCAGTGGGGGTGACTATGGGTCAAAAAACGATACACCTCTCGAAATTTCTTAATAACAAAAACAATTTAAATAACATCGAAAATCATTCAACGTAGATTTGTTCTTAGATAGTTTACTAACATTTTCCCAAAATAGTTTGAAAATTGACACAATCTCACCCCTTAGAGAGGGTGACATTGGGTCAAATGAAACTAAAATGATGCTCAAATACAACGATATGGTAAAAACAAGTCATCCAACAGCGTTTCTTGTTCGAGGGAATCGTATTGACACGCTACAATGTTTGAAGTGGAGATTTTCAAACATTTGGGTAGTTTTCGAGCAATTCTAACAAAAATATTAGAAAAATGATTTTTCGAGAGGTCATTTTTGACCAAAAACTTACCCTAACTTTAGACATCTGCCAAAATAACAGGATTTGTTGTTGGAACCAGATTTTTTCAGCGAAGTCATCTTAAGATGTCCCCTACACAACCCCTTTAACAGAATTCAGTTTCATTGAGAATAACCTGAAAAATGGTAAAATCAGTAAAAAATCACTTTGACCCAATCTCACCCCCCAGACCCAATGTCACCCCCACTGACAGTACCTCGTAACTTTTTGCCTGACCATCGATTTACTTAAAACCACCAAGCATTCACTATCGGGGTATCAGATAACTATGTGGGTAATTTTTTCAGAAAGTAAGTAAAGTAAATCTTTCCCAGTTCCTGAGGGGAACACCCTTGAAGAGTATCGGGGCCGGCATTTACAAAGCGGATTCAGTGGCAGTTTCATTCTCAACTTAATGTTAACATGTTAGGGTTAATGATAACATTCCATAGGTCGCCTCCCTAAGGTGTCGTGATAAGGTCCAGTTTGTGACGATACACTACCTTCCCTTTACTAAGCAATCGATTCCAGAAGGGATAAGATCACCAGTTGTGTTGGTCCGAGCCGGGATTTGAACCCAGATCTACCGCTTACGAGGCGAAAGCGTTACCACTGGGCTACGTGGCTCGGGCAGAAAGAACTTGATTAAATTTGGTCAAATTTGAGTTTAAAGGGTACATAAATATTGGCAAAAGGATGCAGTCAAAAATCAATTAAGTATTTCGGAATACAAAACCAATATTGTTTTTATTTTATTTTTTTTGAGTTATGATAATACTACATGCTTAGGTAAGAGCTGATTAATAGGTTATCTTTTAGTGATCTCTAAAAAAATAAAAAATTGGCAACGCAGCGCATGCAACTTGAAAAAAAAAATGAAAAATATAAGAAGTTTTGTAAATTAATCTGTTTTATAGCAAATACTAAAACATAAAAAATGAACATAATTTTTGTTGACTTTAAGATAACTCCGACTCCGACTCCAACTCCGGGTAATCAGAAATTTTTGACTCCGACTCCAGCTCATAAAATTAAGCCGACTCAGGCTCCGACTCCGGCTCCAGCTGTTCGAGTTTTTACGACTCCGACTCCGACTCCAGGCTTCCCAAAAAGACCCGACTCCACCGACTCCGGCTCCGACTCCGACTCCGACTCCACAGCCATATAATGAAAACAAAAATAACTAGAGTCAGAGTCGGAGTCGGTTAAGTCGGGTCTTTTAAAAATCCGGGCTCGGAGTCACCAATTTCTTAGAAACTGAAGTCAATCTTTGTCGGAGTCAGCTAAGTTTCAACCAACAACTGTGACGAGTACTTTTGGAGAGCTGGAGTTGGACTCGCTAAATTTTCAAGCACCGGAGTCGGAGTTGAATTTTAAATTCAAAATTAAATTTGCTATTGCCCAAGTTAAAGGCATTTTTGGGTTTCAATTTGAGAAAATTGTGAAGATAAGAGAAGCTTCTTAGAGGGCAAAATCAGAACCAAAATTTGTTTTTAAAAAATCGTAAAACTTATTCAAGATCTTACATAAACTTCCTTTTCCTGAGAATGAATAAGCAGACACAGCTAAGCTCAACTCTCATCGCATAGTAAAATATGTTGCCCAAAATTGCATTAAAAAAGGCATCTTCTTTGCAATCCTTTACCTTGTACCCAATAAAACTGAGTGACCACTCACTCTCGACTTATCGACACCTTCCAATCTAGACCGCTCTTTTTAGTAGATGTTCCTCCGCTGTCCACGTAAAGATTTATGATTTTTACAAAAGTTTGTTTTTTTTTTCTACATGAATTATTTATAATTGACTTTGCTGCATCTCAGAAGGCGACGATGACGATCAGCACCAACTTCGCACAACCGCGCCCAAGGAGACAAACTTCACAAGCCTACTAAGAGATTGTCTCGGGGGGAAATTTTTGGAGCGTATCCAGATACCAAATGACGAATGATCCAAACTTGGCCGGTTAGGTTGGCGTTGGTCCGCCTCCTTCGATGGCCAAGATCAATTAGTTAGGTGATTTCGATAGGTTTTGTTGTTTTTGGCAAAAAGAGATGATTTAATTCAACGCTTCTTTGCTTCAGTAAGTTCGGCTTTGTTTGCTCTGGGTCTCTTGTAACACCGGCCAGGTTTTGCAACTTGCCCAAAAGACAGCAATTTCGGCAAAGTTCGAAAAGAATGTTAAGGTCGCCACATCTAACCAATACCTGAGTTGAAAAATATTGGTAGCGTGACCGAAAGCCCCACCTTAGCGCTGAACTTGAACGTATCTGTCACCTTAAGGCGATGGGAGCCCCTTTCTTTAATTACCCCCGCGCCAATCTTGACGGGCGCCATTCTTCCGAATCAACGTCAACGCAGGCGCCAAAGTGATTAGCTTGATTTTATTTAACCACCACCCCGCGTGCACGAAAGTGCACAAAACAATCCGCACCAAAATTGCTCGTGATCGACCTTAAACTTCTGGGTCGGAAAATGGCCGAGAGGCAAGGGTGGTCAACTCTACTTTTTGCTGTTTTTTGGCTGAATTTGAGCAAAACTTATATCTTTACGAAAAAACGATATTATTCATAACTTTTAATAAGCTTGCATTTCTTACAAAAATGTTTTTTTTTTTCATTTTATAGACAAGTCTGATTAAAATGAACCTATTTTGGCACAAATTGGAATAATCTACTGAATTTTGATTCGACGTCAAGATCACCGGCGTGGCGTGGCCACCAAAGATCGGAATCGGTCGCGGTTATTATGGTGGGAGTTTTCCAGCCTCTATCTATATCTTCAGTGCCAGTTTTGGGAGGTCGAAAATTATACGCAAACCTTGATATTGTAATCATTAAAAACGGATAAAAATTTGCTCGACCATGCTGCAGTTTTTGCTCTCTGTGTCAAATTTAATGGGGCTTATAAATGGGACGGGCAGATAATCAGCAAAGACAAATCTTTTTGGTCAGATGAGAATGATAAACTTTTAAGATCAATTGGAAACGCACGCGCCATTAGCATTCAGGCGAAGAGGGTGAGGAGGATTTAAAGTTTTGTAAAGAGCCATATGAAATGACTTGACTCTGTTAGGAAAAAATGCAACCTCAGTTGTGAATACAGTCATGCCTCGGTTTAGCACCGCATATGGGGGATGCAAAGCCAAAACACAGAGCTTATGGGATTTTTGCTATATGGGTAACATTGGCTTTAATCGTACGAAAAATCATGCAAACATCAAAAAATTATAGTGTTTTGAAATCGGGATGATGTCAGCTATCCATTAAAATTATTATTTCATGAAAATTTTCACAATAATACGTATTTTTCCTATATTTTGAAAATGCATTTTTTTCTCTAAAGAAACCAGAAATATATTGTTATTGCAATATGGGTATCAAATGATCAGGTTTTGCCTTCCTCACCTCAATGAGGAAAGGCTTTAAAATCACTCGAAAAACGAACTTCTTTATTAGACCTCGTAGACCTACCTTCACGTATACCTATCGACTCAGAATCAAATTCTGAACAAATGTTGTGCGTGTGTCTGGATGTGAGTCCGTGCACCGAAAAATATGCACACGATTATCTCCGGATTGGCTGAACTGATTTCAACCGTTTTGGTCTCATTCGATCCGTCTTTGTGTCCCTAGTTAATATTATGAAGTTTAGTAAAGTACTTCAAAAGTTATGCTAAAAAAACGATTTCGAATAAAGTCCGAAAGATTGTAAAAAGGGTGGTTTTTGTAAGAAAACCCGTCATGCTATACATTTTTATAAAGGTATTTAAAAGACCTTTCCAACGAGCCCAAAACGTTGAAGATCTGAAAATCCTATCAAAAGTTATAAGCACTTAAGTGTTATTCATGCACTTTTTTGGAGGCCGGATCATAAATATTTTGATGAAAACGTTGTCCGGATCCTCCATGCGACCTGTCTTTGTATAGGTAATCAAAAGACCTTTCCAATGAGCCTAAAACGTTGAAGATCTGACAACGATTTCAAAAGTTATAACCACTTAAGTGTTATTTATACACTTTTTTAGGCCGGATCTCAGATATTTTGATAACAATAAGTCTTATTTATACTCTTTTTTGAGGCTGCATTGGAGCCTAAAATTTCAAAAGGGCACATAATTTTTGTAAACAATAGTGCATCCCTTTCACTAAAATGACAGTTTTCATAAGGTGTGAAAGGGACACACTCTTTGTTAAAAAAGTTATGTGCCCTAATGAAATGGCAAGCGCGAATTAACTTTATGAATGTAAGGAAGGCACCATCCACCTAAGGTGGATTAAGCAACGTTTTTTTTATACATTATGGATGTAATAACAACATTTTTAGAAAATACTCAAAATTTTCACAAAGCTACGTATTTTCGAATAAAATACTCAAAATTTCCGTATTTACAATGTCGGTATCGAACGATCGGGATTTTTTCATAAATTTCGAATGTAATAACAATATTTTTTGAAAATACTCCAAATTTTCACAAAATTACGTATTTCCGAAAAAATACTCCAAATTTCCGATTTTACAATATTGGTATCAAACGATCGGGATTTTTTCATACATTTCGAATGTAGTAACAATTTTTTTTAAAATACTCCAAATGTTCACAAAACTACGTATTTTCTTTAAAAAAAATACTCAAAATTTCCGTTTTTACGATGTGGGTGTCGAACGATCAGAATTTTTTCATATATTTCAAATTTAATAACAATATTTTTTTGAAAATACTCAAAATTTTCTCAAAACTAAGTATTTTTGAAAAAAAACTAAAAATTTCCGTTTCTACAATGTGAGTATTGAACGATCGGGGTTTTTTTATACATTTCGAAAGTTATTAAAAAAATGAAAACACTCAAAATTTCCACAAAACTATGTATTTTTGAAAAAAATGGTTTGATTATTTGATACCCATATTTTAAAAACTGAAATTTTGAAAAGTTTTACAAAAATACGTAGTTTTGTGAAAATTTTGAGTATTTTCAAAAAAAATATTGTTATTACATTCGAAATGTATGAAAAAATCCCGATCGTGTGATACCCACATTGTAAAAACGGAAATTTTTAGTATTTTATTCGAAAATACGTAGTTTTGTGAAAAATTAGAGTATTTTCTAAAAATGTTGTTATTACCGATCGTTTAATACCCATATTGTAAAGATTGAAATTTTTAGTATTTTATTCGAAAATACGTAGATTTGTGAAAATTTTAAGTATTTTCTGAAAATGTTGTTATTACATTCGAAATGTATGAAAAAGTCCCGATCGTTTGATACCCATATTGTAAAAAAATAAATTTTGAGTATTTTTGCCTTCCTCACTGAGGTAAGGCTATAATCCTGCTCCAAAATTGAACTTTTTATTTTAAGCTCGAAAACCCACCTTGATGTATACATATCGACTCAGAATTGAAAACTGAACAAATGTCTGTGTGTATGTGTGTGTGTATGTGTGTGTGTATGTGTGTGTGTATGTGTGTGTGTATGTGTGTGTGTATGTGTGTGTGTATGTGTGTGTGTATGTGACCAATAATGTCACGCAGTTTTCTCAGCACTGGCTGAACCGATTTTGACCAAACCAGTCGCATTCGACTTGGTTTAGGGTCCCATACGGTGCTATTGAATTGTTTGAAGTTTCGATAAGTAGTTCAAAAGTTATGTATAAAAATGTGTTTTCGCATATTTTCAGAAGTTGAATAAATGGCAGTAAACTGAACCAAACATCATCATGCTATACATCGTTAGTTAGGTAATTGAAAGACCTTTCCAACAAGTCCAAAACATTGGTAATCTGGCGACCCTGTCTCGAGTTATAACCACTTAAGTGATTTTTATGTACTTTTTTGTAGTCGGATCTCATTTAAATGCATGTAAAAAATGTCCGGATCCTTCATCCGACCCATCGTTGGTTAGGTAATCAAAAGACCTTTCCAACGAATCTAAAACATTGAAGATCTGGCAACCCTGTCTCGAGTTCTGACCACTAAAGTGATATTTATGTACTTTTTTTGAAGCCGGATCTCACTTAAATGTATGTAAACAATGTCCGGATCCATCATCCAACCCATCGTTGATTAGGTAATCAAGAGACCTTTCCAACGAGTCCACAACATTGAAAATCTGGTAACCCTGTCTCGAGTTATAACCACTTAAGTGATATTTATGTACTTTTTTTGTAGCCGGATCTCACTTAAATGTATGTAAACAATGTCCGGATCCATCATCCAACCCATCGTTGGTTAGGTAATCAAAAGACCTTTCCAACGAGTATAAAACATTGAAGATCTGGCAACCCTGTCTCGAGTTCTGACCACTTAAGTGATATTTATGTACTTTTTTGTAGCTGGAACTCACTTAAATGTATGTAAACAATGTCCGGATCCATCATCCGACCCATCGTTGATGAGGTAATCGAAAGACTTTTCCAACGAGCCTAAAACATTGATAATCTGGCAACCCTGTCTCGAGTTCTGACCACTTAAGTGATATTTATGCACTTTTTTTGTAGCCGGATCTCACTTAAATGTATGTAAACAATGTCCGGATCCATCATCCAACCCATCGTTGGTTAGGTAATCAAAAGACCTTTCCAACGAGTATAAAACATTGAAGATCTGGCAACCCTGTCTCGAGGTCTGACCACTTAAGTGATATTTATGTACTTTTTTGTAGCTGGAACTCACTTAAATGTATGTAAATAATGTCCGGATCCATCATCTGACCCATCGTTGGTTAGGTAATCAAAAGACCTTTCCAACGAGTATAAAACATTGATAATCTGGCAACCCTGTCTCGAGTTCTGACCACTTAAGTGATATTTATGCACTTTTTTTTGTAGCCGGATCTCACTTAAATGTATGTAAACAATGTCCGGATCCATCATCCAACCCATCGTTGGTTAGGTTATCAAAAGACCTTTCCAACGAGTATAAAACATTGAAGATCTGGCAACCCTGTCTCGAGTTCTGACCACTTAAGTGATATTTATGCACTTTTTTTGTAGCCGGATCTCACTTAAATATATGTAAACAATGTCCGGATCCATCATCCGACCCATCGTTGATAAGGTTATCGAAAGACGTTTCCAACGAGTCTACAACATTGATAATCTGGCAACCCTGTCTCGAGTTCTGACCACTTAAGTGATATTTATGCACTATTTTTGTAGCCGGATCTCGCTTAAATGTATGTAAACAATGTCCGTATCCATCATCCAACCCATCGTTGGTTAGGTAATCAAAAGACCTTTCCAACGAGTATAAAACATTGAAGATCTGGCAACCCTGTCTCGAGGTCTGACCACTTAAGTGATATTTATGTACTTTTTTGTAGCTGGAACTCACTTAAATGTATGTAAACAATGTCCGGATCCATCATCTGACCCATCGTTGGTTAGGTAATCAAAAGACCTTTCCAACGAGTATAAAACATTGATAATCTGGCAACCCTGTCTCGAGTTCTGACCACTTAAGTGATATTTATGCACTTTTTTTTTGTAGCCGGATCTCACTTAAATGTATGTAAACAATGTCCGGATCCATCATCCAACCCATCGTTGATAAGGTTATCGAAAGACGTTTCCAACGAGTCTACAACATTGATAATCTGGCAACCCTGTCTCGAGTTCTGACCACTTAAGTGATATTTATGCACTATTTTTGTAGCCGGATCTCGCTTAAATGTATGTAAACAATGTCCGTATCCATCATCCAACCCATCGTTGGTTAGGTAATCAAAAGACCTTTCCAACGAGTATAAAACATTGAAGATCTGGCAACCCTGTCTCGAGGTCTGACCACTTAAGTGATATTTATGTACTTTTTTGTAGCTGGAACTCACTTAAATGTATGTAAACAATGTCCGGATCCATCATCTGACCCATCGTTGGTTAGGTAATCAAAAGACCTTTCCAACGAGTATAAAACATTGATAATCTGGCAACCCTGTCTCGAGTTCTGACCACTTAAGTGATATTTATGCACTTTTTTGTAGCCGGATCTCACTTAAATGTATGTAAACAATGTCCGGATCCATCATCCAACCCATCGTTGGTTAGGTTATCAAAAGACCTTTCCAACGAGTATAAAACATTGAAGATCTGGCAACCCTGTCTCGAGTTCTGACCACTTAAGTGATATTTATATACTTTTTTGTAGCTGGAACTCACTTAAATGTATGTAAACAATGTCCGGATCCATCATCTGACCCATCGTTGGTTAGGTAATCAAAAGACCTTTCCAACGAGTATAAAACATTGATAATCTGGCAACCCTGTCTCGAGTTCTGACACACTTAAGTGATATTTATGCACTTTTTTGTAGCCGGAACTCACTTAAATGTATGTAAACAATGTCCGGATCCATAATCCGACCCATCGTTTGTTAGGTAGTCAAAAGACTTTTCCAACGAGCCTAAAACATTGATAATCTGGCAACCCTGTCTCGAGTTCTGACCACTTAAGTGATATTTATGCACTTTTTTTGTAGCCGGATCTCACTTAAATGTATGTAAACAATGTCCGGATCCATCATCCAACCCATCGTTGGTAAGATAATTGAAAGGCCGAGTCTAAAACATTGATGATCTGGCAACCCTATCTCGAGTTCTGACCACTTATGATGCAACTTATGAGCCCTTGAGTGATATGTGTGTTTTTTTTTGTATTCCGGAACTTAACGAAATTAGACGAAATTTGTGTCCAAACCCATCATATCACATATCACCCAATTGTTGGAAAAGAGTGAGGAAGGCACCAACCACTTAGGTGGATTAAGTTAGTTTTTTTTCGAAAAAACGTAGTTTTGTGAAAATTTGGAGTATTTTCTAAAAATTTTGTTATTATATCCGAAATGTATTCAAAAACTTGATCATTTGATACCCATATTCCAATAACAATATATTTTTGGATTTTTTAGAGAAAAAATGCATTTTCAAAATACAGGAAAAATACGTATTTTTGTGAAAATTTTCATAACATAATAATTTTTAACTCGACGTCGTCGTGCTATCATGTCGCACCCGCCATTTTGACGTTCCGAGAAAAACGCGTTTTAATGTTTGACCTTGAATAAACAAAAACGAAAGCACGCAATGTAAACAATAACAAACACGTTTTGTTTGGCTGACCATTCTGTGCATTGTCCCGAAGTTTGGTTGAAGTTGGTTGCTGAAGTCCCGAGTTATAATTAAAAATGTTTACGGTAGTCTAACTTGTACGTGCGTCAAACGCATCCTGGCCTGAAATCCCTTTGCCCTTTGTCGCACTTACATCATTTTTCAGGGAGTGACAAGATAGCACGACAGGATTAAAACTTCTTTTAAATGTAGAGTGACAAAAAATTTCCGAGCTTTTTTGGCTTTCATTGAATATCTCAGGATTGAAATCGAATTTTGAGGATCTGTGAAGGTCAAAAGATGAGGCATTGTGAGCTGCACAAACTGGCGTTCTTAACTCAATTTGGCCCAAAATGCACGTACGACAAGTTTTGCACGATGGCGACGAACTGACATCATCCCGATTCCAAAACAGTATAATTTTTTGATGTTTGTATGATTTTTCATACGATTAAGGATAATGTCTCCCATATAGCCAAAAACCCATAAGCTCTGTGCTTCAGTTAAGCAATGGGCCGTGCTTAACCGAGGCAGCTGAACGGTGCAAAACCGAGGCGTGCAAAACCGAGGCATGACTGTAGTGCCGAAGTACGTGCAGAACAAATCATTGATGATCTTAAAGCCGTCAAAAATATGTTATTTACAAAGCTACTAAACATCTTTACAAATTCTTTCAACACCTATCACGTTCAACCATTTCCCAAGAGGTCAACTTGCCCCATCGGAGTGGTCCACCTCAACCTTGTGAAGGCACTCCGCTTGGTATTACATCCTCATAGTTTTCCAAGCACACCAACGCTTGTTCACGCTCATCTTCCGCAAGCAGCATAATATCGCTTTACGATTAGTAGTTCCCTCCACAATCTGTTTGTTGGTGGGTGGCGATGGTTGAATTACCCCCGGCGCTGCTGTTTCACTGATGAGAGATTTACAATTAGGCGTTGTAAAAGGGGGTGGTAGTAATTGTGACAGTTATGAATCACTTAGCGCCAAATGTTTGGTCAGTTTTACTTTTGTTGTTTTTCGCTTGCAAAATTTTAAATGCAAATGCTGAACTCTTGGAAGGGCATTTAGGGACAATTTAGTCAACAGTGCGTTTTCTTTATTTCAACAAGACAATATCAGCTACTGTGGAGTCCGCTGAAAGAATAAGAGATTAAGGTTTGCGTTCTTTAGAGATTTTTCTTTAGCTTTTGTACAAGCTTGAAAGACACATTAACCACGTTGACCATGCACACGTTCTTTTGTTCTAGTCCGTTTCACAACCGTTTTTTCCGTTGATTTTTCGCCTCGCCTCGTGTGCCAAAGAATCGGAAATTTTCGCATAAAAATGCAAAAGAATAAGTCGCACATTTTTCCCAACCTTGCCAAACACAGGGGTGCTCCGGACACCCTGCATGCCACCCCCTGCATCAACTGGCGGCCAGCCAGCCAGCCACCCACCACCGACGCCGCCCATTGTGTTCAATTTGTCAAAGGTTCCTCTCGTTCACGCGTCCTCCACGCCCGCGCAAAAACCTGATGGCCAACTACGAGCTTAGTAGGCCCAAAACGTAGTGAAAATTCTCTGCGAAACTCGATTTCTTGACAGGGGAACGGAAATTTATTCCATCGTGCACCAAATGCCTCACCTTTTGACCTTCACAGATCCCTGAAATTCGATTTCAATCCTGAGATATTAAATAAAAACCGAAAAAAAGTCCGTCACTCTTGATATGAAAGAAGTTTCACTCTTGTCGTGCTACCTTGACACATCCCGAAAATTGCTGTAAGTGCGACAAACGATCAAAGGGGTTTCGATTAGAACGCGTTTGACACACGTACATGCCCGGCTACCGTAAACATTTGTGATTTTAACTCGGGACTCGAGCTGCACAAATAAAAAATATTTTCCGTGAGCATAAGTATTGAGAAATTAACTTTTTCAGTTTTTGGCCTTCTTGAGCACGTTGCCCATTTTTTGCGTGTAAGCTACTCAGAAAAAAGAGTATCATTATAAATTCTCCATAATACCCCATTCGCAAATTTATTTTTGCCCTCTGAATTTTAGGACCAAACTTTGAAAAATATTTGCAACGGCCTAAGATTTACTACTAAAAATTGTTCTCAAAATATCGTATTTTTTCGAGAGTACTCAAATTTACATAATTTGCAATATGGGTATCAAACGAAGCGAAATTTTGTATGTTTTTTTAACTTATTAGAGTTTTTTGGAAAGTACTAAAATTTTGACAATTTATTGTATTTATTCAAAATACTCAAATCTTCTTAATATGTAATATGGGTATCAAACGAAGCAACATTTTGTATGCTTTTTCACATTATAAGATTTTTTTGTCAATTACTAAAATTTTCACAAATTACCGTATTTTTCCGAAAATGCTCAAATTTTCAAAATATGCAATCAAACGAAGCAAAATTTTGTTTGCTTTTTCAAATTATTGGAGTTTTTTTTTTTGAATACTTCACAAATTACCGATATTTTTAAGAAAAATCACAAATTTTCAAAATTTGAAAAAAAAATTTCAAAAAAAGTTTAAAAAAAAAAGTCTAATGAAGTGAACAAGCAAACAAAATTTAAATTCGTTTGATTCTAATATTGCAAATTTTGAAAATTTGTGTATTTTCGAAAAATAAGGTGTTTAGTGAAAATTTTAGTATATTCCATTAAAACTGCAACAAAAATAAAAAGTATAAAAAAATTCTTATCGTTTGATACCCATATTGCATTTTTTTTTAAATTTAAGTAATTTCTAAAAAATACGGTATTTGATTTTTTTTCAAAAAAAAAAACTCTAAAAAATTGAAAATGCATACAAAATTTTGCTTAGTTTGAAACTTTGTTTGCAAATTACGAAAATATTGATATTTTGTGAACAATTTTGAATAAATATTAATACTTTGCACCTAACTAAAATTATCAAAAAATATATGCTTAGTGATAGCATTGAAAATTAAACATGAAATGGTTGCATTAATCGATTTTAGAAAGATTATAAAAATAAGTTATCGTTAATTATCGGCAATAACCATCATCGTTATCGTCAGACGATAATATTATCGATTTACAATTTTGAAACTGTTAAAAAAATGAACACAAATTTGTACTTAGGGACATAAAATGATTAAACTGAGTGGTATCCAAAGTTCTAAAGTTTGCGTTTACGAGCAATAAATCTCTGAGTGTTTTTACGAAAAAAAACATAATTTTGTTGCATTGGGAAATGTGTAAATTTACATCTTTTTGTGTGTAACTGCACTTTTTCTGTTGAAAAATATAACATATCATCAATAAACCTACAAAAACCTATGTTTTATCACAATGTAGAGGTCTATTTTTTATATTTTTAGAAGAATATAAAGGAATATCAAAACAGAATATTAAAGGAAGCAAAAATACAAAGCACCATTTGAAAATCTTTAAAAATTCAGGTCTGCTGTCGAAATCAAACTTATGGTAAATTTATCTCAAAAACGATGAATTCCATTCACTTCACTTCCCCTTCAAACATAAATTGAATTCTATTTTCACACATATGAGTCATCCTTAAAACGGCAATTCTTGTGGCTTTGCTGAATAAATAACACATTTTTTTCTGTGAAGAAAACTTTAAACATTTTGTTTTCAAGAAAACCTAACATATTAATTTTTTTTTTGCCTTTCTTACTAAAGAAAGGTATAGGTTTTACTTTAAGGCTGGACGTCATTTCCAACTTCGTAAATATGTCGATTCAGCATGAATTTTAATCGGAAAAAACGTCAAAAAATCACACTGCCAAGTCGACAAGTTGTCAAGTTGAGCTTCGAATACTGGCGCGAGAATGCTGGCGCATATATTTTGTGGCTCGACTTATACTCGTTTTGTAGTAGCTTGTCTACCGATGTTTCCTACAACATGCATGATATCGTGGCTTTTCGGTTTCTTTTGCTCTGTCCTTTTTTGCATAACTGTCCAATGTTTATGCAAAAACTTTTGTGACATAGGACATTCATCTGGCTACAATCAATTTGTTTCCCGTGCGCTCCTAAAATCGCCTTAATGTAGACTTCATTTTCGTAATTTTATTTAACAGGGTTCATTGGATTCCAATAAGAGCTTTCCAAGCTTTCATCGTTTATATCGTTTTCAAAGTTTTCAATGCTGGCGACGCCAATGGTTTTCTACCAAAGGTTCTCGCGATTGAGTGTGTAGTGGTGCGGTTGTTGAAAATAGCTATCTCTGACTTTGTCACTTTCTTAGAAGCTGAATGGCTAGCTTCCCTGCACCGTGCAGCACACGCGGTTCACCGAAGCTAAAAAACCAAAACCGCGGTGTGCGTTGCCACTGGCGCATTGGAAAGCTTGCTATGATCGCGTTTGTCATAAACGCTTGTTTGATTACAAACGTACAAACATATTGTACGATTGAAAATATTCTTTTGGTGAAAATTGCGTTTTTTATTTCTTTTGGAAATCATATCATTCATAATACTCATAATATCATCATAGTACTTTGCTTTCATCATAAGACTTTCTTTTGTGCTGACGTTATAAATAAACAAAGTCGATGTTATGAATTGAAAAAAGTTCTACCATTGTTATATTCATTAGTAAGAAAGGCTTTATCTCACCCCAGGTGGGATTAAATCGGGTTTTTAGTTCTCAGTCAGTATTTTCGATTTTGATGATACTTTGTGTAAACTTTTCATAGAACCAATTTTGGCATTTTGCCTTGCCCAAAAATGATAACAATCAAAAACATGAAAATCTTGATTCAAAGTGCTTTAATCAAAAATTGATTTTCCGAAAATGTTTCCGTTCTGGAGCTTTGGTGTCTTCAGAAGAGTTGTTGCAAAAGGGAACGAAGCAACTCTTGGCTTGATTGTAAATTAGAGTGGTTCACGATTGGGGTGTTTATGAAATTTGAACTTTTCATGAATATTTCTGGGATATTTTGTTTTCTTCTAGAAAGTTGTTTGGCTTGTCAATCCAAGCAACATTGTTAGATACACCACTTCTTCGACCAAATTTAGAGAACAACTTTCTAGAAGACAAAAAAACCTAAAAAATCCTGAAAAGTTTGAATTTTATAAACACTTTAATCGTGCTAAAAGCTAAAAGTTGCCCCTTTTTATTTGCAAAAACTCTTCTGAAGACACCAAAGCTCCATAATTGCACCATTTTTCGGAAAAAAAACAATTTCCGTTTAATTTTGCGGTCTGTGCTATGTCCCTAATCCACCACTTTAGTTGAGTACCTTCATCAGGGGGACATTGGTTCTGGGCTGTCCCATATTTGAGTTATTGTTGATTTTATACGTGCAGTTTTAACTTGTTCACATATTCAAGTGCCCACATATTCAAGTGCTTTGGAACCAGTCAGAAACATTACGATTTTACTGAGAACACCTCCCACAGCTCATAGGCCGCCTCGTAGAATCATTTTCACGTTGGTTTTTATGCTAAAAGTTCTCCGCCCTCCCCCATCAAAACCTCCCTCACTTATTTTCCTTGGACTGCTCACATTGTCACAAGAAGGGGGAGCTGCGGCTCTAATCGCCCATTTAGACTATAAATCTCACCCATAAGTAGCGGAAAATACGAGGTGCCTCTCAGAAAATGGTCTTGAGCAGTTGCCAAAAAAGAATCCCTCCTTCCCTCCCTTCCTCAGATGTGATCTTGAGCTACGCTATTGTTGGGCTAAACATGATTTGCCTTTTGGAGACAAAAAAGAAGGTAGTCAAATTTGCCTGCAACTTTTTGGGTGCACAAACAATGCGATCACCACGCGAGCGGGCAGGTTTGATTGGTGGGAACTTGCAATTTGAGCCACTCTGGCAGCAAGGCATGGTAAGGGCTATTAATGGGCGGTGTTGAAGTATGAAGGAGCATTGAATTTGAATATGTCCCACAAGATTTGATCGCTCATTTTGGGTCTCACTGACAGTGGATTAGGAACTTCCTGCGACCTTGTCATGGAGAATGAAAATGACTTCCTTTTGTGGAGAGGAATAGACACCCTCTTAGAAACAATAAGAACACATCTCAACATTTTCCAAATTGATGTCAGTAAGCGCTTCAATTTTGTTAAGGTATTTAGTTTAGTTTGGTACTTCAAAAATTATGCTGAAAAAGTCGTTCCTAACTCAAGTCCTCAAGTTTGTAAAAAGGGTGTTTTTGAAAGACTAATATATACTAATTTTTTGAGATGTATTGTAAAGAACTTGACGGAAAGCAAAAACATTGACAACTCTATCAAAAGTTATGATTTCTTTAGTATTAATGAAAATTGTAGCCTAATTATTCGCCAGATGTAGGTTAGCAACGTTTTCATTTTGAAATCGAATTTGTAAACGAAATGTTTTGCCTTCCTCACTGATGTAGGGCTATAATTCTGCTCGAAAAATGAACTTTTCACAGAAAGCTCGTAGACCCACCATCATGTACACAGACTCAGAATCTAAAAGTAAAACTAACTTAATCCACCTATGTGGTTGATGCCTTCCTCACTTTTTACCAACAATGGGTAATATGAGTGGTTTGGACACATATTTCAGCTATTTTTTAAGATCCAAAAAAATAAGTACACAGATATAACTTAAGTGGTCATAACTCGAGACAGGGTTGCCAAATCTTCAATGTTGTAAGCTCGTTGAAAAGGTCTCTTGATTACCTAACCAACGATGGGTCGGATGATGGTTCCGGGCGTATCTATTGATTATTATAAAGTTTCGATAAGTAGATCAAAAATCATGTTTAAAAATGTGATTTTGTATTTATCCGGATGTTAGATAAGTAACCAGAAATCGACTCAAATACCATCATGTTATACATTGTAATTTATTGTGCATTGGTAATAAAAAAAACCCTTCCAACGAGTCCAAAACATTGAGAATCGAATTACCAATTGTTGGCATAGACAGAGTGAGGAAGGCACCAACCAGGTGGATTAAGTTAGTTTTTAAAACTAAGTTTTGATGAAGTGCACTGTTTTCTAGCTAAATCCACCTTAATGTATTTTTTCAATAAATGTTACTAAATGCACCTATAGGTTGTTGGTGCCTTCATCTCATTTATGCAATCCCTTACGCAAGATTAGCAAAGTATTCTATGAATTACTATGAAATCTACAAACTACTTATAAACCCATTAGTGCTCATGCTCATCTTATGTATTATCGTTTTTGCTTTTGAAATGTTTTCGTATCTTATATTTTCAAAATAAATTTAAAAAAAACCTATTTTTAATTTACAAAAGCTGATTTAAAAAATTTCCGATAAATTGTCAGAATGATAACAAAATCACGAATGTTGTTAAAAATATTTTTAAACCAAGGTATATAATTTTATCGAGAATTTAATGTCAGCATATCAGCCCTATGACGTTCCATAACAGCTCTTTTACGGAGCAATTCATTACGAAATTGTTCATTTTTAATTTTAATTTTTGTATTTTTTAATCCGGCTGAATCTTTTTAGGTGCCGGCGGTATGCCAGCCATTTTCCATCATTGGTTTGTCCATATAATTTTCCATAGAAATTTGGCAGCTGCTCATACAAAAATGATGCATGAAAATTCAAAAATCAGTATCTTTTGAAGGATTTTTTGATCGATTTGGTGTCTTAGGCAAAGTTGTAGGTGTGGATAAGGACTACACTGAAAAAAGCATGATACAGGGCAAAAAAAAAAATCTAATGACTTTTAATTTAATTTTTGTCTCTAAAACTTGATTTGCAAAAAAAAAACTCTTCTAATTATTTTTTTTTCTGATATGTTTTAGGGGACATCAACCCAAGTAACATTTTAGGCTTTATCAAAGCTGTCACAACCGCTATAAAACCTATCAGCCAAAACCAACATTAATTTGTAATTTGTAAGTTGTAACAGCCTCCCCAGAACCCCGATAAACCTCTGTTAAAACCCAAAAGGACCTTCGCAAAAGATTGTAACGGCTTCTTTATAAAACCTACATAGGAGTTCAAGGCTTAACAACTGAATCCTAACAACATCCTCAAAGCCTTAAAAAAAACCATTGTTAAAACAACAATTACATTTCATACGTCTGTAAACGTCTTATCCCAAATAGCTTGTCTTTTTCTTGCCACATGATAAAATGGATATGGTTTGCAAAAATGACGATGATAAATAATAGATATTGGAGGTAATCGAAATAATTTGAAAGCTTATTTCTCGCAATTCAGCTGCGGTTGAAATTGTATTGATAAATGTAAGCGAGACTGGGACCGTGGTGTAGGGGTAAGCGTGATTGCCTCTCACCAAGTCGGCCTGGGTTCGATCCCAGAAGGTCCCGGTGGCAAATTTTGAGACGAGATTTGTCTGATCACGCCTTCCGTCGGACTGGAAGTAAATGTTGGCCCCGGACTGACCTAAAAAGGTTAGGTCGTTAGCTCAGTCCAGGTCTAGGAGTCGTCTCCCTGGGTCCTGTCCCGGTGGAGTCGCTGGTAGGCAGTTGGACTCACAATCCAAAGGACGTTAGTTCGAATCCCGGGGTGGATGGAAGCTAAGGTGTAAAAAGAGGTTTGCAATTGCCTCAACAATCAAGCCTTCGGACATCATGTTTCGAGTAGGAATCCCGTAATCGGGAACGCCAAGGCAATGCTGTAGAGCGAATAATTTGATTTTTGATTTTGAAGGGAGATAAAGCCAAAAAAAATCAACTCGCTTCATAAAAAATCATCATTTGTGATCATGTTAAAAAATATTTTTTACTGTTAAAAAATATTTTATTGCAATTCTTTGAAAAAAATAACAAATTATTTATTAACATTTATCGCTATTTTTATTCTATCAGAAAATCAGCATAAATGAGTGTTTTCGTAAAATTTAAATCAAATTTGTCAGTTCTCTATTTTTTCAACCAAGATGGCGGTCAATCACATTCCATCAGAACACGCGTTTAGCGCCATATTTATACGCTGCTAATTGGCCGCGTTAAAAGCTTTTCCAGGAGCTTGTGGTTTTAATTAAGCTTTTTGCATGCCTAATGGCATTTGACAGCTAAACCTTGGTCTTAAAGAAGCATGCGATAAAACCGTTTGCCATGACATTACCATTTAGTTTTCACGACTCTCTTTAAGAGGCAGTATTTGTAAATTCTGCTCGGTTTGTTCTAGAGGTCGTATCGAGGTGCTCCGATTTGGATGAAACTTTCAGCGTTTGTTTGTCTATACATGAGATGAACTCATGCCAAATATAAGCCCTCTACGACAAAGGGAAGTGGGGTAAAACGGGCTTCGAAGTTTGGGGTCCAAAAAACCTAAAAAATCTTAAAATTGCTCGCATTTTCGTAAAACTTCATCAATTCCAACTCTCGTAGATGCATTTGAAAGGTCTTTTGAAGCACTTCAAAATGAGCTAAAGACATCCAGGATCGGCATGACTTTTCTCATAGTTTTTGCAAATTACGGTTAAAAATTGATTTTTTTAAAACCTTAATATCTTTTTGCAACAGCCTTCAACACCCATACTCCTATAGGTCAAAAGTTATGGAATTTCATCGACTATAAGCCTATGGTAATAACTTTTTGGCCAATCGCAATTTTTCTCATAGTTTTTCGATTTTTCTACAACAAACTTTTTACAACGTTAGTTTTTGCCCTGTAGGCTTCCATAGCGGCACTTTTTGGTCTCAATTTTATCATATCCGGATACCTTGGTAAATTTCACGTTAGTTAGAAGTATTGGAGTGGTAAATTTGATTGAAAAAATAATTAAATAAAACATTTTTGAAAAAGGAAAAGATCTATTTTACTCTGTGATCAATACGTAAAATGCTGTTTCAAGTAGGCGAAATCCTGTTTCCCCCCTAATCCAACAAATTGTAAAAAAATATTTTAATTCATTCTAAATGGCAATTTTTCCAATCAAATTAACCACTCCAATACTTCTGACTAACGTGAAATTTTCCGAGGATTCCGAATATGACAAAATTGAGAACAAAAAGTGCCGCTATGGAATCCTACATGGCAAAAACTAACGTTGTAAAAAGTTTGTTATAGAAAAATCGAAAAACTATGAGAAAAACTGCGATTGGCCAAAAAGTTATTACCGTGTGTGTGTGTGTGGTCCAATCCAATACCCGCTAACCGGTAGCGATATTATGGGAAAGTATAATTTGTATCAGACTTTGTATATGCCGAATGCTGATACAACTTATCTCAGTCCCGGGTATTAGGTGGTGATAGCCCTCGCGCTGCTTCCAACGACCCGTTTCAGAATGACAGAGCTCCTTGCGGTCCAATTCCGAGGTCGCTGGGCATTGTTCGGCCCCGCCTAAACATAGAAGCAAACATCTGAAGGAAACTCGATCTATATTTAGACTTCCAATCCCCTCAGGCAAATCAGGGATCAGCGCGTATTTTAATATGAGAAAATGACATGTTTCAATACTACGGATCAATTCACTGCTAGAGTGTAAACCTTCTGATGGCCGACTGCTTAGCGTCCCAGACCACCAATCCAGAGGCGTGAGTTCGAATCCCACCAGATTCATTTTCGTTTTTGTTCATATTCAAAGTTCAAATTTCCGATTCCAAATTTCAAAGGTACCGGCCGGGATTTGATCCCTGAACCTTCTGCTTATGAGGCAGAAGCCTTAACCTTTAAGCCACGGAGCCGGTTGGCTAAAAAGTTATTACCGTAGGCTTATAGTCGATGAAATTCCATAACTTTTGACCCATAGGAGTATGGGTGTTGGAGGCTGTTGCAAAAAGATATTAAGGTTTTAAAAAAATCCATTTTCAACAGTAATTTGCAAAAACTATGAGAAAAAGTCATGCCGATCCTGGATGTCTATGGCTCATTTTGAAGTGCTTCAAAAGACCTTTCAAATGCATCTACGAGAGTTGGAATTGATGAAGTTTTACGGAAATTCGAGCAATTTTAAGAATTTTCATGTGTTTTGGACCTCAAACTTCAATGCCCGTTTTACCCCACTTCCCTTTTTCGTAGAGGGCTCATATTTGGCATGAGTTCATCTCATGTATAGACAAACAAACGCTGAAAGTTTCATCCAAATTGGAGCACTTCGATACGACCTGTTACACATTGGTGAAAAACTCGTTCTTAAACTTTCATAAAACCTTATTGAAAGCCATTTAGCTTTTATTGTCAAAAGGTTTTGTGTCCGAGGCATAAAATCCTGTTAGAACCTATTAATTAGCTCTTGTTTATTGGTTGCGGTGAATGCAAAAATAAAACTATTAAGCAATCAAGATGCTACCATAAAACCTTAATAAAACTAGGTGGTGGCTTTTGGTTTAAAAATGTTACATGGGAAATGCGAACTTTTCAGAAACATTCAGAGTAGGCAAAAAATTTTAACCGAGTTATGAATTTTTGAATAAATACTGAACGCAAAAAAAAACTAATTTCATTTTAAGACGTTAAATCAAATTGCAATCAAAAAGTACCTAAGTGAAATTTTGATAAAGTGCAACGTTTTCAAGTTAGAGCCATTTGTAGGTAATTTTTTTTTAAATAGTCGCAGTTATCCATTTTTTTTAAATTAGCGCCCATGTTTGCCAAAAATATTTTTGAAAAGCTGAGAAAATTCTTTATATTTTTTAAAATCAAGACTAACATTTCAAAAGGGCCAATCATTCAATATTATTATTATTAACCTCTAAACTAATCAAAAGTGATTTTGAATTTTTAAGTCTAAGATGGCTGTTGACAGGCGGAGATGAAATATTTTTAAAATGCGTTTGGTAAATTTAAATTCGATTTATATGAGGTCACAGACCTCGAATTCACTGTTAAAAATAAGAAAAAAATAAAATACCTGTTTTTGAAAATGGTTCAATTATCCGAAGTCATATACAATCTTTCGGATAATCGAAGCTTCCTATAATCGAGCTTTTGGATAATCGAGTCTGAGTTGTATCACAAAACACTCGCTTTGTTTTTTTATTTTGATTTTAAAGTTAACAAAAATGTAAGTATTTTCCTTATGATTTTTTTTTCAAAGATTCTTCTTACCTGTACTCACAACTTTTACGAAGATACCAAACCAATAGTTACTTTGAATTAAAAGATTTTAAAAATTTACATAACACACTCTTCTTCTAAATTTAGTTCTCCACTTAGGCTAATCAAACTTCCCCACAACTGCCGTCATCATCCATCAGCTGATTTTGTTTGTTTGTTTTCGTCGCTGCCTCCCCTCGCCACCCTCACACTGTGTCACACGCACCTCACACCAGCATCAATTCGGAGGCTGCAAACCAAACCCTAAAACCAAAGACCCCGGATCCGTACAGTCGCTAAAATGCTATATAGCGACCTGCCGCCCACGCCCGAAAGCTCATTTCGCCGTCCGACCCCACCGCGTTCAGTTCGCGCGCGCGATTTCCCTTCTCTCTTTCAAGCTCAGTTCTTTACGGTTTTTTTAACAGAAATTTTAAGATTAAACAAAGTTACTCCAACGATGGGATCCGTATCTCATCAGAAGGTGAGCGTTTATTAGTAGTTTTAGGTTTCTAGCTCGAATTCTGCTTTTTTTTTTTTGAGAAAATTTCAAGCAAATTGCAGCAATCTTAAGATGTGTGCCCTAACTGGAGCGCTAGACTGGCTTATCGTGATGAAGAAGCTTTCGAAGAGGCGAAGAAGAACAGTTGCACAAAAGCTCGTGGCTCGTGTCAAGTTGTGATGATTATTTGTACGTGGGGTGCGCGATCATAAAGATCGTTAAACTTAAGACACGCATAGTAAAACAAGTTAAGCTTGGAAGAAGAAGAAAAAAATGAAGAAAAAAAAGTTGAAGAAGCCCAGAAACAAAACACATTTTCCACGAGAAGTGACGAGAAGAACGCTCGCAGAGTGAGGGGAGGTGATAAAATTGTGTGGAGAAACCTTTGACAGGTTGCTCAAACGCGGCTTGGGCATCGCTAATTAATTATGAAGTACTTAAACAAGAGTGATGTGAACCTGAGCTGAACTAGTTTTGAGGGAGGGGTGGCGTGGAAATTTATCGGTTGGGCGAGCTTCTTCACAGCCACAGCAGTATGGAAAAAGGAAAAGACCATTTTTCGTCATATTTGTGGTTTTATTAGTGCAAGCATAAATACCTCTTCAAAAAACAGACCTTTGTTTTGCGTGAGCTGGTGCTTTATGGTGGGGGTGGTGATGGTGATAAGAGGGTGGAAAAACTGTGAACCATTTTGGGCTTGAAGCGGCAGCGCCAGGCAGCAGGTAGAGCAGATGATCGTTTTAATATGTGGCGATTAAGAAATGGAAAAATAAACTGACTGACGAAATTGAAGGTTGCAAGGTGCAGTTTGTGGAGTGGAAAATGGACGGTGGGTGTGTGTGAACCTTCGAAGGTAGTGGCAGAAGCGTGCTGGTGAATGGGCAGCGGATCTGCTTTAGTACTTTGTAAGGTTATATGGTGATTAATTAATTGGATGTGTGGGCGAACACGATTGCAACACGACACGATGTTCGAGAGATGGTAACTGATAGCAACTATGATTGTGAAATTGGGTGATTTATGATGATGGGAAATCGAGCAGGTTTGGGTTTTTATTTGAGCATTTATGGTATGATTTTTTAAATGTTTCGATTCTGTCCTTTTCAAAACAAAAAAAAAATAAATAAAAAATTCAAAAATTACCAAATAAATCCAATGATTGTCATATTCTACTATGTAAACAAATATTTGTTTTTAATTTTTCACATTTTTGGATACGATAACTTGTAGTTTATATTTTTCGTCTAGTCTAGAAAGGGAAGGATTTACCAATTTGTTCAATTCATAAAACTTATTATTTGCAATTCCTTCCTGAAACTACTCACATTTCCTATCATTCGCGAACGATTAAATGGACTGCTTTGCGATACAAGGGCTGAAACTTTGAACTTTTCAGCACTTCTATTGCAATTTATTACTTTTCAATATTCTTACCATTTGAACGGTAAATTGTCTTTACAAATGGACTTTTGACCTAACATTCCATTTAACTTGTGTTTTCGGAGTTGCAGAAAAAAATGTATGGAACACGTCGTATATCTTCAACCCGGTGAACCTCGTTACATAAATGTAAAATTCGTGCTGAAAAATATTTCTTTAGGCAACCTTTTGCATGAACTACTATTAAAAAAATCTTCTTATTGCACTTCAAAAAACCGACTGTGTCGGTTTTGTATTGTTTAGGTAGATATCAACATTTGAAAAGAAATTGTATGCTTTATGTTTACGTAACTCTATAAGTTTCAAAAAAAGTTATAAAATATCTGTTTAAAATCTTACTAGAAAGCAACAGAGCAGTTCTCTACGAAATCGGCTTTTTTTCTTAAATTTCAATTTTTGTATTTTTTAATCCGACTGAAACTTTTTTGGTGCCTTCGGTATGCCCATTTTGCATCATTAGTTTGTCCTTATAATTTTCCATACAAATTTGGCAGCTGGCCATACAAAAAATGATGCATGAAATTTCAAAAATCTGTATCTTTTGAAGGAATTTTTGATCGATTTGGTGTCTTCGGCAAAGTTGTAGGTATGGATATGGACTACACTGAAAAAAAATGATACACGGTAAAAAAATTTTTGGTGATTTTTTATTCAACTTTTTGTCACTAAAACTTGAGTTGCAAAAAAAAAACTATTTTTATTTTTTTTTTATTTTTTGACATGTTTAGAGGACATCAAATGCCAACTTTTTCAGAAATGTCCTGGTTGTGCAAAAAATCTTTGAGTGAGTTATGAATTTTTGAATCAATACTGATTTTTTCAAAAAATCGAAAAATTGGTTGCAAAATTTTTTCAACTTCATTTTTCGATGTAAAATCAAATTTTCAATCAAAAAGTACTTTAGTGAAATTTTGATAAAGCCCATTTTTAAACTTTGTTGATACGACCCTTCGTTGCTGAGATATTGCCATGCAAAGGTTTAAAAACAGGAAAATTGATGTTTTCTAAGTCCCACCCAAACAACACACCATTTTCTAATGTCGATATCTCAGCAACTAATGGTCCGATTTACAATGTTAAAATATGAAACATTCGTGAAATTTTCCGATCTTTTCGAAAAAAATATTTTCAAAATTTTTAAACCAAGACTAACATTTCAAAAGGGCATAATATTGAATGGCGATATCTCAGCAACTAAAGGTCGTCTCAACAAAGTTAAAAAATGCAAAATATAGAAAATTTTCTCACCTTTTCAAAAATATTTTTTTCAAAGGTGGGCAAACATGTGCACAAATTAAAAAAAAATGCAAAAAACTGCGACTATTTTCAACAAAGTCACCTAAAAATGGATTTAACTTGAAAACGGTGCACTTTATCAAAATTTCACTTGAGTTCTTTTTGATTGCAAAATTGATTTTACATTGAAAAATGAAGTTGAAAAATTTTTGCGACCAATTTTTCGATTTTTTGAAAAAACAGTATTTTTTCAAAAATTCATAACTCGCTCAAGAATTTTTTACACAACCTGGAAATTTCTGAAAAGTTGGCATTTGATGTCCTCTAAAACAAACCAAAAATTAAAAAAAATATATAAATAGGGTTTTTTTGCAAATCAAGTTTTAGTGACAAAAATTGAAATTAAAAATCACCAAATTTTTTTTAATGTGTATCGTTTTTTTTTCAGTGTAGTCCATATCCATACCTACAACTTTGTCGAAGACACCAAATCGATCAAAAAATTCCTTCAAAGATACAGATTTTTGAATTTTCATACATGATTTTTGTATGGCCAGCTGCCAAATTTGTATGGAAAATTATATGGACAAACCAATGATGCAAAATGGCTTCATTGGGCATACCAAAGGCACCAAAAAAGATTCAGTCGGATAAAAAAAAAAAAATTTAAGCAAAAAGACCGATTTCGTAGAGAACTGTTCAATTAATGCAAATTTCTTTTTGCATGATTACAGTTATGTTACAGCTAAAATTACACAAAAACTAGTCTTAGTGGTGCTAAAATAATGAAATTTACACGGGGTCTTATAAGGCTGTTGCAAATATTTAAACAGACAACTTTTTACCCCCCTCCCCCCTTCAAAATCGCCAAGAAAAATCAGGAGACGGAAAATATACTTCTCAAAATCAGCTAAAATTGATTTAACCCTTTACAACCCAACCCCACCTCTAGACGAGTTTCGATTTAAAACATCGCTAAAAATTCATTTTTCAACCAACTTTTGATCTTTAAAAACCATTGGAAAGAAGAAGTCTTAAATTCTTGAAAAATTTCAGGGTTGAAAGTTTTACATGTTTTTTTGTGACTTATCCAATGTTTTTGAAAAAATGTATGGCTTTGTTTTTTACTATAATTCCTTTATTTTAAGTAAATATAAGTATGCAGAAATTTTTCTAGTATCCCAGGCTATAGCTGAAAATGTGAAAAACAGGCAAACAATTGAGAAACTGACTGTAAAAACATGAAAATATTAGAAAGGCAAATCGTATTAATAAGAGATGGTAAAATAGGCCGAATACTAAAAATAAACTAAACAAGATAAATGCAAATTAAAATACTAAAAATGAAACAAGAAAAATATAAAACAAGAGAAGTCAAACTTTTCGTAGAACAAACGTGGCTCAAAATGACCTCAAATTGAAAAAAAAAAAAACAATTTAAGCAGTAGAGGGGTTAAATCTGAAGTTTTTTTTCTATAGATCCTTTAAACATATGAAAAACAATAGCTTATAGGACCTTTTTTAAAAAATACTCTGGAAATCAATTCTTCTGCGTTCAGATCAATTTTTAGAATAGATGGGTTTATTATAAAAAATGACTTTTTTTACTCGCAAAAAGTTTTATTTCCATCAGATTTCCATTATTTAAAAACTAATGATTTCGTAACAACTTAACTAGTGTAAAATGAATTTTAAACTACTTTTGCATTCAAATGCTGAAACTATGGCTTGATATTTAAAGTTTCTTATTTTTGTTTGCCCTCACCCCTCGACTTCAGGGACAAAATTTTTGCATTAGGCTTTAATCCCAAAACAACTATTTGCATGAAAATTTTACGAAAAGCAAGTGTTAAAATATCATCTTAAAATAGACTAATTTTTTTTTCTTCACAAATTTTGAACGTGGAAAAAAATAAAATTGACTTAAAGCGTTCAATTAACAAAAATGACTTAAATTTATATTTTACACGGAGACCATAAAATCAAATTAGCAAATTTAATGAAACTCTTAAAATTTATAATTATTTTTAATAGGACTGAAATAAAATAGTAGTCTAATTGTTAATCAGCGATTCCACGTCAAAAAAGAGGTCTCCAAATGAAAAGTTCTCTGATTTGGCACAAAATGGCACGAGTGTTCCTTGGCTAAAATAATAAGATTCGTATTTGTTTTGTTTGGTGATTCGGATGCTCCTATAAATTTAATAGGGTGGCCCAAAAAATGGAATTTCTCGTCGATTTTCGTAAAAAGTACTTTTTTCAAAAAATCATATCTTTGAACGGCTGAGCCAATTTTAGAGTGTCACGTTTCAAAAGAAACTTACTAGGGCTTTCTAGGAAAGCCTGTTGAGGTTTGAAAAATCTAGCATTTGCTAATCTGAAGGTCTTGGGACCAAAGAGCTTATATTTAAAAATATGTTTCCCTGATTCCTTGACATAACGCGTAAAACTCTAATTTTTTTTCACTAAAACTGCGATAACTTGAAAATTGAAGCGATGCATCATCATCGATGACCTTTTTTGAGTATTAATAGTTACGTATTAACGTCATGATTCGAATTCCCGGACGCTTCGAATCCCGGACACCTCATCTTGTTTAATCAATTATTTGGATATAAGCTCGCATTATGAATGTCAAAACTGTGTTATTTGATGAATTTTAACATCAACTTTCATTTAAAGTTTGTTTAAACGCTGTAGTTAATGTCAAAACAATTAAATAAAATAAAATTTTAAGATTACCAAATATGTGAAACATTTCACGTGAAATATTTCATAGGCGTCTGAAGCACCGAGAAGGCAAGGCAAGGCATTCATGGTTTTGATTTCCTTAAATTCTAGCAATGTTTTATATAAAATATCGATTGTTTTGATGTTAACAGATTACTTGAGACCTAAAGAATGCTTTTCACTAACATTTCAGTCCAAATTTGTGCGATTCATTAGCAAAAACGAGTGTCCGGAATTCGAAGCAAAAGTATCCGGATTTCGAATCAGCTTTTATCAGTGTCCGGGATTCGAAGCACAACAAGTCATTTTAATATTCAAATTCTGATGAAAAATTGTTAGAAAAGACATATTTTGCATGCATTCTCTTAAAACTGACTTTTAATACTACATCCTGATGATATTTCTTCATTTCCAAATTATTACATGTTTTTCTGTCAGCTATAACGAAAATGATATGCTAAAATGAGTGACCAGATTTCGAATCATGACGTTACAATACCGTACGGCTAACAGTGTAAAAAAAACGAATGCTTTGTAAAACTCGGAAAACATGGTCGAAATTCTCAGAATTGTTGACAAAATGCACAGTTTTCAATATAAAACAAGTATTGGTTTGATTTTTCTTCAATTCTGTTTATTTTAAAGGTCAGAAAATTTCCAATAAATTTATATTTAAAATATATTTACAAAACCATACAAAACTAGACTTATTTCACTACAACGTTGATAACTTGCGACAAATTTAATATTTTACAGAATTTAACTCATAAATTATAAAAAAAATCTACAATCAGTAACACAATAACATACTTAAATATCTTTTAAAAGTTTGTTTCCGATAAAAATATTAATTTCTACTATACATTTTTACTGTTTCGTCCATTTTTTCTCTTCCCTTCTCCCCTCTTCATCAACGCAGATATCAACTCGGTTGATCATCTTCCTGATGCTGATAGCAGGTACGGGCCTCATACCGCACACGGTCCGAGCCATCACGATCACCACAACGGACGCCATGCTGGAGTCCACCCAGACGACCATTCCGGCGTCGGCCATCGTGGACGAAACGACCGCCCACAGCGAAAAGTCCGACCTGGTGGAGGCGGAAACGAAGGACCCGAAGAAGCTGGAGATCATCAAGCAGATTAGGAAGTTTAACAACGATGGATCGTATACGGTGGGGTACGAAGCGGAAGACGGGACGTTCAAGATCGAGAGTCGGGACGTGCTGGGGAATATCAAGGGGACGTACGGGTACGTTGACGAGAATGGACAGATTCAGCGGGTGCAGTACAATGCGCATAACAATACGGGGATTAAGACGATGGCACCGCCTCCGGTGACGGAAGATGTGGTTCACATTCCACCGAGGTACAACCGGACGTATATGGGTGCTCCGACCACACGACGACCTCCGATGTACTTCTCGAGCACTTCCGCACCGCAAAGAACCAGCGTGATCCAGACGATTCCGAGGAAGCGATCGCACACAACTTCTACAACGGAGAAGAGTACGTCTAGGGCTGCGGACACGACTTCGTCGTACGAACCTACGACCGCATCGAGTCACAGCACGTCTGTGCAGACGTCAAAACCGCTGCTGATCATCCGTCCGACGCCACTTCCGTTGACGGCCAAGACGCTGGAACAGCTGGTGCGACCGGAGAAGCAGGAAAGCGAGCACATTTCGAAGATCTACGCAAAATCGGCATCGATGAGACCGAAGGAGAGCGAGAAGAAGGCGGTTCGAGGAAACTTCCTGAGGAGACAGCTTCCACAGGAAGATTCCGGTGAGGAGCAGTACGAAGCTCAGCAGCAGGTCGTTTACGGACAGTCCGCTGGCGAAGAGATTTCCAACCTGTTCGGATCGACACCCCCAGGGTTGAGACCGATCTACACAACCACTCCAGCTCCAAGAATTCCTGCAGCTGTGCTTGCGGCACGTCAACGAGCTGCCCAGATTCAGAACGTGCTGAACGAGAGAGCTGTGACAACGACTGAGCGAACATACGCGAAACCACCCCGGAAGCAGGAACCTGCCGCAGTGATGTACGAACCGGCTACGGAACCGTCGTCGGAAACCAGCTACGTTACGGATATGCCGCTGGTGCAGATTCCTGCAAACTCCAACCGGGAAGTGGCGGAAGCTGCCGAAGAAGAACGACGAGTGTATCGACCACGACCGATTGAGTTCCGACCACGAGAAAATTACCGCTACCTGCCGACTCAGGATCGTCCTGAGAGATACCGAGTTCCGTTGGGAATCCCACCACAAGCCCGTGCATTCCCAGGTGCCGAGCAACAACAGCAACAACAATACATCCGGGAACCTCAGCGAGGACATCCGCTTGCTCCGGAAAACTATCCCGATGAGGAGATCAACAACATCGCGTACCGTCAACAGCGCCGACCTCAGGGTCCTCCTCCACCACCTCAGTACGCCCAAACCCAGCAGGAATCTCCATCCGTCGGCAACGTCCCCAACGGCCACAGCTACCCGCAGCAATCCTATCAGGTCCCCTACTCCTACAACCCGTACCGAAACCCCTACCAATCCCCGGCCGTCAGCCCGTACTACGACTTCCCGGAACGCCCCCTCACGACCCGCGACTTCGAGCGCATCCTCCAGATCCTGATCTTCCGCCACCAGCAGATCCAGCAGCAGCAGGCCTACCGCTTCGGCGGTGGTTACCAGAACCCCTACTACGGAGGACCCTCCCTCGCCCCTCCCTTCGTCCCACCTTACGGCGGAGCCGGCGGCTACCCTGCCCAAATCCCACGACCACCGTTTTACAACGCCGCCCCAACCGGCGCCGGATACTTCGACCCCCGCTACCAGAACCCACTGTACAGCCCAACGACCGGAAGTCGGCAGCAGCAAACTCCACCCTCGGCGGGGGCATCCGCCGACTACCAGCAGCCCGACCAAGCCGCCGGTTACGAAATCTCCCGACTCACGCCACGGCGAAGACAGTTTGGCCCGCGTGCCGATCACGACTACCAGGGTACGGCCGCTCCGGAGCTGATTCCGTCTGACGTGCGGGAGGACCTGCTGTACCGGATGCTGATGCTGGCAATTCAACCGGGACTGGACGGTGGAGCGGGGCCCGGTCTGTTTGGAGGGGGAGGAGCTGCAGGAGGATTGGGTGGGTTTGGCGGTGGTGGGCTTGGCATTGGCGGTGGCGGACCGGGACTGCTTCCGGCCGGATCCGTACCCCGGAGGCAGCAGGCACCGGCAGAAGCGGCCACCCAGCAGCCAACGGGCTACAGCAAGAAGCCGGTTCGGAGTGTACAAATTTTGGGGGAGGAGTGAGGTAGGGTTAGGGGAAGACTGCGAGCGAGTGTAAGTGTGTAAATTGTGGGGTTGTGGGGGGGGAGGTGACAGCTGGCACATGATTATTGGATGTTGACATTGGAGAACTGTCAAAACAATGAAGAACTATTGTCTTTTGCAAGCAGAACATACACTCAAAGTCAGAAGTATCCCTCAAAAGGGTACTTTCAATCCTCAAAAAGGATACTTTCTATCTTTTTTTAAAGTTCACCCGGCGTCACCCTTTTAAAAGGGTATGTCAAATTCAGTACATTTTCGATACCCTTTTAAAAGGTGACGACGGGTGAACTTGAAAAAAGGATACTTTTTACTTAGAGTGTAAGCAAACTTTTCCGCACCCTCAGCAAATGTCAAATCAATACAAATTGTAGCCGGATCTTTTTCCGGATCTCTCCCAGAAATGATTCGGCAGCAATTTTGTATGGTTTGACGTTTGCGGAGGGTACCAAAAAACGGTAAACAAATCACTTCGTGCATCGGCCAATACGTCATGTCTAGCAAACGTAAACATCAACTGACGTGAACTGGATAGACTCTTTGTTTACACTTCGACATTGGCCCATTTACATTGTTTTGCTAGATGTATTGTTCTTCATTGTTTTGACAACTTGATTATAATCTTATTTTAATGCTTACTCTTTGTAGACAGGTGTAACTACACCACCTTACCGGTCAAAGGTGATTTGTTTACATTTTTTGACTACCCCGGCAATCGTCAAACCATACAAACATAGACTAATAAAAGACTACTCAGTGGGCTCTGAACCATGACTCAACCTTTTAATGACCCCTCGGCACGGCCGGTTCACTGTCAAACATGACAGATCGAAATGTCAACAACTGGCAGCTCTGACTTTGACATGACATTTCGCGCAATGTTATTGTTTATGTTTTTGTTTTGATTTAGACGGAACCAGGATCCGGATGAGGACGATGGGCCATGTTCCGGATGAGGAGGGGATCCCGAGCGAAATCCCGAGAGTGGTCGGTTCTAGACAAGAAGCGGCTCTCGATCGAGATCATTGTGGGATGTTAATCGTCTTCTTCCCAAAAACGATCCACGTGATCACCGTCGGGTTTGCCAAGCAAAACCGGCGCGGGCCATCTCCGGTTAATACCGCCGTCCGGCTTCAGCTGAAGAAAACCGTCCTCCTCCAACCCGGAATTGTCACACTGAAAGGCAAGAATGTGCACCTACTTCAAAAACCTCAAATCAGCCAAGTTCTTTGCCCTGAACCGTCAACTTGACATTCCGAACCCCAGCGATAACGTCGTCAAACAAAAATTTGTCCCCGAACCAGTTTCACCGACAATCCGTACGACCGCCCAGTGCACCTCCTTCTCCGTCACCTATATAGGCGAACTGTACGCGGAGGTCAGCACAGTTTGTTCCACTTAGAGGGAGCCCCCAAAAAGGAAGCCCACTTCGTCCCGGAACTGAGACCCACCGAAGTCGCTAAGTTCAAGAATCCTCATGGGTCATTCCTTCTTTTACTTTGGTAAATACAAAGAAAACAAAAACGACGATAATTTTTATCATGCACTTGAAAGTTTATTTTCAATGGTTGGTTACAACGGTTACAACTTTTTCAACATGATCGAAATTCACTTTTTTTTTGTTCACATAGTTCTTGACAAATTCCTCGCCCTTCCGGATGTTTTTCTTCAGCTCCGATATGTCCTTCTTCAGCAGCTCCTGTCCGTAGGCGTTCACCTTGGGCAGACCAAGGTTCTTCTCGAGAACGTTCTTGCCCAGCAGCAGCAGCGTGGAGAAGTAAGTGACGAGAGGACGAACGCGCACTCAATCACGTTCTTTTTGCCGTTCATGGCATGGACCATAGCGAGGGCAAAACGGGCTTCGGCGCAGGCCGTCGTGAGAGTGTCCGCACCGGCACCGGTCTTGGTCTTGAGGACCTCCTGAATGCGTACCGCCAGGGTGGCAATCTTGTCCTGGGGAAGCTCACTGGGATAATGGTCTGGCCGGAGTGGCTTCCGATGACCGGAAATGTTGACCCGCCGAAGTCGACACCCTCGCCGATGAACGTGTTGGGACGGACAATGTACAGCATGGAAATGGCAAACGCGCACTTCGGTTCCAAAAATCCGGCCTTTGGTAGAGTGTCGCAGGCAATCGTTACCATCGAGTTGTCTAGATTCGAGATGATCAAATCAACCGGCGGCAAGGTCGCGGACGATCGAGGTGTTCGTATTGAACAGATTTCGCTTACGAGGAATGATGACAAACAGCAATCATCTGAAAAAGAGAACACCAATGATAGAATAAGCATTTATTTTAAAAGCTAAACATTACCTTAAAAACCAAACACTAGTCAATTTCGCTCGTTGCGCCAAACAAAAATCCCTGCACAGCTGATTGACTCATTTGCAGCCTGCCTTGATCGCTAAGCAAAACAAAAACAAACAAGATGCGCGCGTAAATCAGCACAAAACGAAATCGAAAAACCAGCGCTGCCAGGTCGTTCTGTCATACGAGGGGCGAGCCGATGTGTGGTTCAACGTGGTACTCGCGGTTCACAGCTTATGAGTCATACTTTTTGAAAAAAATTGTTCGGAGTGTTTAGTCTTTAATTAGTCTATGATACAAATATGTTACCGTATCATTTCCGAAATAAAAACCAGGCAACAAATTTGTATGATTTGACGTTTGCTGAGGGAATCAAAAAGTGGGGTTATGTTACTTCTTGCATACATCAATCGATTGTTGTTATCTTGGAGGCCTATATTGTCGCCGCGGCACTAAACCGAATTGAGCAAGTTTAACTCTCGCGACGATTTTCTGTCGCGAAATATCTGTCAAGCATGTTTAAGTGATTTTGAATCAGTGTGTTTGCTTTTTTTGTTTTGACGGCTTTGGATGATGAGAAAACGTGGCTGATCTTTTCTGGTCTGCCAAGGAAATGGAATGCTTTAGATTAAATTATTGTTTCAAATCTTGGTTTTTAGTTCTACTACCACTAGAACTGTTTTATTTGGGGTAATTTATGAAGTTCAGTCAGTTTCAGCTCCAGGAAAAGACGCAAAAGGGAAAAAGTCTTGGTTAAGTTGCTGATTACGGATCGATTACCGTCTGAATAAAACAAAAATAAGTGGCCTCATTGTCGAGGGACCTCAATCCGGTCCGTTGTGTCCTCTCACCGGGAGAGTTTTGCCGATGCGGGATGTTGCGGGTGTCGATTGAATAAGCTCTACAGCGCCAAAATGGGAAGACCCAGCCACCAATTTGAAAATCAAAAGCGCCGTAATTGTACTCTCCAAGCTAGACATCATGAAATGGTCCATCCGGATGATCGAATCCACGCTCACAGAACGATTTCCGTTAGATTTTCGTGATCGATTCCATGCTCCGTGTAAGACGCGGCGCGAGTCTTGTCGCAGCTCAACTGGCGACATTTCAGTTTGGTGCCGCGGCGAAATTTTGTTTTGGTTTCGCGTGTGACATTTGAGGTACACTCAGAAAAGAAACAACAGAAAATTGCTTCGCGAGATGAAAAACACTCGCGCTGTTATTTCGATTTATTTCAAAAACCACAATAACTTTGAATGTAGACATGTTGACACTCAACGTAAATGTCAATTCAATTCGGCGTAAATATTCCAAAAAAAAACATAAAACGGAGTGTAAATAAAGCATCTTGCTTACAACTAATGTAAACATCCAATCCAGCCGTGAGTAAAATTTATACTTTGTTTACACTTCGATTTTGGTCTTATTACAATGCAGAATTAATTGCATGTCGACTTAGACTTCATTTTTTGAATGTAAACTCAGAACTGTCAAACAACGTTGATATAAGTTGACCATCGGGCTCAATTTTTTTTGCATGTAGTAACATAACCAAACTTTTCGGTACCCTCAGCAAACGTCAAATCAGTACAAACTACTGCCGGATCTTTTCTGGATCTCTTCCGGAAAAATCTGCCAGCAATTGGTACTGATTTGACGTTTGCGGAAAGTGTCGAACAAATGAAAACAAATCTCTTCGTGCATCAGACAATTCGATCCTCAAACTGCAACTATTTTGACAGTTTAACTGCATGATTCGACATCTTGGTGTGCCAGCTATCACCATCCTCCACACAGACTCACCTAGTGTAAATGTGTTTCCTTGCCTGTCATTTCTCTTTCCATTGTTCTGTGCTACTTTTGACAACCGTGTTGCTGGATAGTGTGCAGATCTTTCTAAACTTTTTTAAACTTCTTCTTTTGTTGCGTAGAATAGTGAGATTTTTAGTTGTTAGACAAATGCGAAGCCCAAAGATTTGAAATCACTGTGTGTTGCGAGGAAGTTTCGACGTTTCGGGAGAGGTTAGTGATATATTAGGATGATAGAAAACGGTCGATTTTTGTGAAGAAGCAAAATTTGTTTAACGAAAAAAGGAGAGTAAAAAACATGTACGATATAATTGTTAACCAGCCGAAGTGAGATTTCAATGCTAGAAGCATTGGCTTTAGCATTTCAATCAATAGATCAAATCAGTTACCATAACATATCATTTATAATTTAAAAAAAATGTATCCTTCACACGAAATACTAATAACTCCTCCCCCAAGGTAAGCAATCTTTTGGTACTTTACTTTAAAAAAACATAAAATGTGAGAATTGATTGTGAGACAAAACAAGATCCGAAATTGAGATCAAATGTCAAGCCCGCCTTCATTGGATGAAGGAGCTATTACACTACGGCAAACAAACAAACAAACGCGCACTATTTGACAGTTCGCCAGTTTGCCGGCTTTGCTTGTTTGCCTGGATTTGTTTGTACAAACGTCTCCAGCGTTGTTCAAGGATGTTTATCATGAGACAACGTTGCATTTTGGACACCCAATAATTATCATGAGACAAGATGACACCGTTGGGCAAAATTAACAAAATTGACGAACAAATTTTAAAATTGAATTGATTGAATAAAAATATTTTTCTGTTTCAAATTTCTTAGTCTTGGTTAGAAATGATGGGACAAGTTTTTTCAAGTCAATTAAAAATGGCGAATGCAGGATAAGTTCAAATTTTTACCATAACTGAAGGTTCTTGAAACAAAATATCTCACTGTTCAAAGGTTTGACATGATGATTATGGGACAAATTTGTACTTTGAACACAAATGAAGATCATGAGACAGTTGGGCTTGTACTGCCCACAATCGGATTGTTGTCCCACCATATTTTGAACACTTTTCAAATATTCTAACGATAGACAGAAATTGCTGTTAAAAATAGATTTTTCCACTAAGAAGATCATGGGAAAACTTGAAGATCATGCTGTAAGTAAATATGAGACAAAAATAACAACCATGAGACAAACTGATCCGTCTGTCTTTGTCCAAAAATGCTGTTAATGAGCAAGTTTCCCCCTTAAATATCAAAAGTAATTCTTTGAAAAACATGTCTAATTTTGGACCAAAATGGAGATCATGAGGCAAATATTCCCGTTGGATCATGAAAAAGAATTGCATTGTAGAAAAAAGGACTTTTTCCCCAAGGCCAACAATTTAGATCATGGGACAAGTTTGTATGTTGGCCACAAAAAGATGATGGGACAAAATTGAAACTAATGGACATATTTTTACTTTGACCATCAAATAAAACCATACGATAAGTTCACAAACTCTCCGAAGGTGGGACAAACTCTGTCGTTGGCCAAGAATGTAGATCATGGGACAAGTTTGAATTTTGACCGAAAACTAAGATAATGGGACAAGCGTCCCGATGGCCGAGGTTGAAATCATTTGACAAGCTTGGATTTTAATAAAAAAAAAGAAAGATCAAGGAGAGCTAGACATGATGAGACATAAGTCAAACCAATTTCTACGATGACCAAAAATTTAATCATTGGAAAAGTTGTATTTTGTTCAACATACAAGATCATGGCACAAGTTTGAACTAAATCCAAAAAGTAAGTTCAACTATTCCAACTATTCACGCATCAAAGATCTTGAGACAAATTTTCATTTCAGTCTATTTAGAAAAATACTACGAAAAAATCTCACTGATGGCCAAAAATCACACCATGGGACAAGCTTCTAACTGAGACAGCTAAAAGACCTTGTGATGACCTAATGAGACAGATCCTCAGTTGACCAAAAAATAAGATCATGAGCATGAGCATCAGTTCCATGCAATCTATTTAATTTAGAAAGCAAAGCAAAACTTATTATTCAATTAAACCAATATTTGGGACAGATTTATCCTTTGGTCATAATCTAGTATCATGGGACAAGCAGTTCGTGTTCACACTATCATAAATGAAGATCATGAGACAAGGTTGGCCGTTGGGAAGGTGTACATTTGTCAACAGTAAACAAAAATAATGATGCAGTTATTGCCAAAAAACGAAATGGTGGGACAGCTTAACCATTTGGGCAAATTCGTATTGGTCAAACAAATTTTAAAAACCTGAGTTGAAATTTTATAAAACATAAAAAAACAGCTTTATAAAAAAGAATGAGCAAATTAATAGCTTGATTATTTGTTCTCAAAAAACAAATTTTAAAAAGGCCGATCTTCTTTGTCTCACTTTCAATTCTCACAATCCAGATTAAATCCAATCCAAACCTAACACAAGATTTACAACGAACCCAACGAGTGTGTGTATTAAACATTTATCTTTAAAACAAAACTAGCCCCTTCTAAATCCCGCGAGAATGTTAGCTACGACGTGCTGCAATCCCGCAAAAAAAAGCGATCCGATTTTGTTTTCTTCAATCTCTCGAAAACGTGCGAAATGAATGAAAATAGTATAATCAAATAAATATCCGACCCCATCGCAATGAGACGAAAAGCGCTGGTCATCACCACCTTCCCTGGACTGGTGGATCGGGTGATGACCACAGTTGCCTTGGGAAAAATTTAATTGGTTTTTCATTGCACCTAACAAGTGTACGTTAGTTTGTTTACGTTACAATTTCCCATTTGCATGCCACCTTCGCTGACAATCCTACACAGAAATCGTAGTGATAATTTTCGTTCTCTTTCTTTACTTCCAAGCGTTTAATTTGACTGAACTTTTCAGTTTCTTCCTGATTCGCACAGGTGACGGTGACGGATGTTACACACAAAAGTTGCACAACGAAAGAAGCTGGTGGTGACGGGACAATGCGGTGTGTCAATCTGAAATGAATGATCATAATTTTCCGACCGGTGACATCATCCCGGGGTAAGAAGGAAAACAAGGGTTATGCAAAGCGAGGGCACTAATTGTATGCAATTCGAATATAAAGGGGAAAATTGATTGTCACCAGTGTCGAGGAAAATGAGACGCATTTATGTGAGAGGTGTCGAAGGGTGGGACAGTTTCGCAAGTGATGAAAATTGGAGGGATTAGGAGAGGCAAAATATGGGCGAATGCTGCAGTGATTATGCATACAATTATCAGTGATATCAGTGAGGAATTCTCCAGATTAGCAGATTTCCTGGAATTTTTATTGCTTTTTTTTGCCTTTATTAAAACGTTGATACTAATTTTACATCTTCGGTCCGTCCAAGCAAGTCTCCATACAAGTTTGACTTCGTGAAAATTTTCGATCATTTGAGCAAAATTTTTGCAATCTTTTTAAAATTAGTTCCAACATTTAAAACAAAGAGTTTGACCGTTTCAAATGATTGAGTTTGTTTTCCTCAATATTTTTATCAAACGACCAGAACATTTCAGAAAGGTTCCAATTTTTAACATTGAAAATCGGACCAGTTGTTGTCGAGGTATCCTAATAAACAAAAATTAAGGAATGATACTAAGGAAAACTATTTCTCCAAAAATTCAAATAGATTCCAACCCAAAATTTACTTATAACATGATGGTAATAATTTTTTCCTCCAGAAATTGCAGTTTTTGTATATTTATTCAATCAATCTTTAATTATTTTTTGGATTCAGTTTCATTTCTTTTCAGAAAATTCATTTAAAAAAAATTTGCTCAGTGAAATTAATTCACTCAGTCATTTCTTTAGCTTTAAAGTAGCATGCCGTCTAAAGCATATGGGACACAGAAATAGACGGTTTGAGGATTAAATGTGAATGAATGAATTTATTTTTAAGTACACGGAGAAAAAATAGTTCCACAAATCTTGAACACGTGTTCATGACATTTGGAACAACGAACAAAGATTTAAAATTAAATGGTACTTTATTTTAAAACGTTCCATGGAATTTAAACACTTTTTTTTCGAGATTCCCATTTCCATGATCGCTTGTTTACGATTGTTGGAACTCATTTGTCTCCGTGTAACTAGTCCCTAAGAGCAAGGGTCCTGATTTCTCAAAATCAACCACTCCATTCGCGAGCACAAATAGCAGGCGACGCGATACTGCCCTGATGAATTCCTACTGTTTGTCACTTTGAAACCATTCGCTCCCGAACACTCTCTTTTCTACTCTCCTTCTCTCTCTGTTCGGCTCAGTCTCCGAACGGCTCAGGCAGGCCGAACGTCGTCGATCACTCTGAACTGAAAACATTTTTTCTCTGATGCGCTGCGTTATACTCATTCATTTGGGTTGCCTAAAATCAAAGTTATCAATGAAATTGTGCATTTATTTTGATTTCATAACATTATAGACACCATTCAAAGAAACTTCCACCAAGAAAAAATCAAACTGATGGCAAACTGAGGGCGGGAAAACAAAAAGACTGCCGCGCTGGCGTTTTGTGAGAATGGCTCTTCGCTGAGCATGGTAGTGTGTGAGTGTCGTCGAGCGACGGAGTAGGCAAAAAATTTCACGATGTATTTGTTCGCTGAGTGAACAGTTCGGGCCACTCGCTGACTGCTTGCGAGTATCATTCGCTCATGAATGCTAGCGGGTTAGAATAGGCGACGAATGGATAGGCGATGAGTGAGTGGTTTCTGTTCATTGAACCGAAAATCAGGACCCTTGCCTAAGAGTTTCTACAACCTTGCTGAAGACACTCAATTTATCAGTAATTCTAATATCTACGTACCATTTTGTACACGGAGAAAAAAGAGTTCCCAAAATCGTGAACAAGCGTTCATGAAATTGGGAACCACGAACAAAGTGTTCAAATCTCACGGTACGTTTTTGAAAAACGTACCATGAAATTTGAACACTGTTCGTGGTTCCCATTTTCATGAACGCTTGTTCATGATTTTCGGAACTCTTTTTTCTCCGTGTAGGGATAGCTGTAAAAATATTAGATCTAGACATTATGGGAGAAAACAAACGTTTTTTTTCTAATATTTGAAACAATAGATAAGAGACATCAGTTTGAATAAGCGACGAACCCGTATTTTTACAGTGAAATTTTTTGAACGTTTGTCTAAACTAACGGTCTTTGTTATGTTAGGTTCTACAAGCTTGATGCTTTTGCCTTCCTCACTGAGGTAAGGCTATAATCCTGCTCGAAAAATGAACTTTTGAAAAACAGCTCGTAGACCTATATTCATGTATACCTATCGACTCAGAATCGAAAACTGAACAAATGTCTGTGTGTGTGTGTGTATGTGTGTGCGTATTCCCCTTGGTGCCCAAAATTCTTGCCAAGTTTTCTCGGCACTGGCTGATCCGATTTGAGCCAATCTAGTTGCATTCGATCCGGTTTGGTGCCCCATACTGCACTATTGAATTGTTTGAAGATCCGATAAGTAGTTCAAAAGTTACGTATAAAAAAGTGCCAGAGTTGCGAATCGGATCTCACATAAATGCATGTAAACTTTGTCCAGACCCATCACCTGACCCATCGTTGGTTAGATTATCAAAAGACCTATCCAACGAGTCCAAAACATTGAAAATCTGGCAACCCTGTCTCGAGTTATGACCACTTAAGTGATATTTATGTACTTTTTTGATGCCGGATCTTACTTAAATGTATGTAAACTATATCCGGATCCATCATCCAACCCATCGTTGGATAGATCATCAAAAGACCTTTCCAATGAGTCCAAAACATTGAAGATCTGGCAACCCTGTCTCAAGTTATGACCACTTAAGTGATATTTATTTACTTTTTTGAAGCCGGATCTCACTTAAATGTATGTAAACTATGTCCGGATCCATCATCCAACCCATCGTTGGATAGGTAATCGAAAGACCTTTCCAATGAGTCCAATACATTCAAGATCTGGCAACCCTGTCTCGAGTTATGACCACTTAAGTGATATTTATGTACTTTTTTGATGCCGGATCTTACTTAAATGTATGTAAACTATATCCGGATCCATCATCCAACCCATCGTTGGATAGATCATCAAAAGACCTTTCCAATGAGTCCAAAACATTGAAAATCTGGCAACCCTGTCTCGAGTTATGACCACTTAAGTGATATTTATGTACTTTTTTGATGCCGGATCTTTCTTAAATATATGTAAACTATGTCCGGATCCATCATCCAACCCATCGTTGGATGGATCATCAAAAGACCTTTCCAATGAATCCAAAACATTGAAGATCTGGCAACCCTGTCTCGAGTTATGACCACTTAAGTGATATTTATGTACTTTTTTGAAGCCGGATCTCACTTAAATGTATGTAAACTATGTCCGAATCCATCATTCAACGCATCGTTGGATAGGTAATCAAAAGACCTTTCCAATGAGCCCAAAACATTGAAGATCTGGCAACCCTGTCTCGAGTTATGACCACTTAAGTGATATTTATGTACTTTTTTGATGCCGGATCTCACTTAAATGTATGTAAACTATGTCCGGCTCCACTATCCAACCCATCGTTGGATAGATCATCAAAAGACCTTTCCAATGAGTCCAAAACATTGAAAATCTGGCAACCCTGTCTCAAGTTATGACCACTTAAGTGATATTTATCTACTTTTTTGAAGCCGGATCTCACTTAAATGTATGTAAACTATGTCCGGATCCATCATCCGACCCATCGTTGGTTAGTTTATCAAAAGACCTTTCCAATGAGTCCAAAACATTGAAGATCTGGCAACCCTGTCTCGAGATATGGTCACTTAAGTGATATTGATATACTTTTTTGAAGCCGGATCTCACTTAAATGTATGTAAACTATGTCCGGGTCCATCATCCGACCCATTGTTGATAAGATTATCAAAAAACCTTTCCAATGAGTCTAAAACATTGAAGATCTGGCAACCCTGTCTCGAGATATGGCCACTTAAGTGATATTGATGTACTTTTTTGAAGCCGGATCTCACTTAAATGTATGTAAACTATGTCCGGATCCACCATCCAACCCATTGTTGGTTAGGTTATCAAAAGACCTTTCCAACGAGTGCAAAACATTGAAGATCTGGCAACCCTGTCTCGAGATATGGCCACTTAAGTGATATGATGTACTTTTTTGAAGCCGGATCTCACTTAAATGTATGTAAACTATGTCCGGCTCCACTATCCGACTCGACGTTGGTTAGGTTATCAAAAGACCTTTCCAACGAGTGCAAAACATTGAAGATCTGGCAACCCTGTCTCGAGATATGGCCACTTAAGTGATATGATGTACTTTTTTGAAGCCGGATCTCACTTAAATGTATGTAAACTATGTCCGGATCCACCATCCGACCCATTGTTGGTTAGGTTATCAAAAGACCTTTCCAACGAGTGCAAAACATTGAAGATCTGGCAACCCTGTCTCGAGATATGGCCACTTAAGTGATATCGATGTACTTTTTGGAAGCCGGATCTAAAAAATAGATGAAACTTGTGTACAGCCATTGATGTGAGGAAGGCTCCAACCACATAGGTGGATTAAGTTAGTTTTTTATTTGAAAATTGATTGCATAAAAATAAGTATAAAAATTTACTATGTTTATTGCTTTTGCCATTGTGCCAAGATCACGATATAAAGTTTCAAGTTAAAAATTTCCTAAATTTTTGTGACATTTTGCAGAATTCTTATAAGAATAATATACTCTTATTATTGGAAATTGAAAAAGGTAAGTGTTAATTTTTTTTTGTTCCTCATACAACACGGCGTGTTTTCTAGAACAACCTTTTCAGGAAAAAAAACAGTCATCACTACTTTCAAATGTATCTCAAAGGAAATTTTCTCAGCAATGCTTTTTAGAGCGAAGTGTTTCATCGAAAAATATCTGAGAAATCCATTTTTAAGTTTTTTTGGTTCAAATTCCTTTATAATTTATTGGAAACTTTTTAATAACAGTTCAGGGAAATGGTCAAATTATGTGTTTTATGTGTCATTTACTCATCGAAATGAGCAAAATAAGATATGAAACAACTTTGCAGAACGTTGCAAATCTCTAAATATTTTGAAAATTATGTTTTATCCAAATTTTATCTGAGTTTTTGAATATGTGGGATTTATTCAGAAATTAAAATCATTAAACCGTTTAATTTTTGGCATCTTGGTGAAATAAAAAAAAATAAACAAAACATTCACAAATTTCCAGGAAAAATAGCATACAAAATAAAATATTTTAATTCAAGGATATTAAGAATATTTAAGATATTTATTTGAACCATTTTGAGATGCTTTATTCAAATAACGCTTTATATTCATTAGTAAGATTTGTATGTGTTCATTTTTTAATTTTATTATACAATTTAATTATAACCTTCTGATTTTAACTGTGTGTAAAAATGTAATTATTTTATAGTTTTGTAAAGTCATATATTTAATAATGCACTACATGTTTTAAAAAACGTTTCTTGTGGCATTTTTGCTGATACTTTTCATAACCATAATTTAGTACGAACCAAATTAAGATTGCATATGTTTTAGTTAAGCCAAGAGTATGAAGCCTTTTCTTGAATCGCTTCAGTATTAATGACTTGATCATATGTTGAAACTGGATGTGTTTGAAAAATCTATGAAAGGCATAAGATTATTTTAGGACTTCATAATTAACACATAAAATTACACAACTCCACATTTTTCAATTTGATGCCAGGAAACACTTCAGTTTAGTCAAGTCCAGATTTTGGCTTTCTGGACACGTTTCAATCGAAAGAATTGAATTTTAGTGAATTTCTAGCTAAGAAATATAAATTTAAATTTCGGGTTTAAATGCTATGGAATCATGTTTAGCAACCATAAAAACACCCTTATGTTTCCCACACCACCAATAAACGTGCATGGTTGCTTAAGATGATAAAATACCATTTATACCCGAATTTACAAATTTAATTTTTCCTCTGCAATTTCACTAAAATTCAATTCTTTTGATAAGAGCGTATTCAGAGAGCCAAAATCTATCATACCTTGCCAAAACTTAAGCGATAACTGATACCAACTTCAAATGCCGAGTTGTGTTATCAGCAAAACTTGAAAATTTACCTGTAAAACAATGAAATAAGGATGCAAACTTTACATAGGAGCAATTCTCTACCAAAACTGGAAATGGATTTTATTTGTATTTTTTGATTTGGCTCAAAATTTGTGGGGGCCTTCCCTATGACCAAATAAGCTATTTTGCGTCATTGGTTCACCCATACAAGTCTCCATACAATTTTGGCTGCTATCCATACAAAAATGGTATGTAAATATTCAAAGAACTGTAACTTTTGAGTGAATTTTCTGATCAATTTGGAGTCTTCGGCAAAGTTGTAGGTATTATTGAGGACTTTTGAGACAAACATAGGTACACGGGAAAAAATTGCAGATTTTTTAATCACCTTTTTTTCACTAAAATTCAATTTCCAAACATACATATTTTTTTGATTTTCGAGATTTTTGATATGTTTTAGGGGACAAATATCCGCAACTTTTGAGCCATAGAAAACCATGGTCAGAAAATCTGCCACCGAGTTATGAATTTTTGAAAACAAAAGATTTTAGCAAAAAATCGAAGTATCATGCAAAAACAAATTTGACATTATTTTTTAGTGCAAAATTGAATTTGCAATCGAAAAGTATTCTACAGATTTTTTTGATAGAGGGCTCCGTTTTCAAGATATAGCCACCGAAAGTTTGATTTTAGTGAAATATTATGAATAGTGACCATGAGTGACCATTTCTAAAAAATAATTTTTTTAAGTTCAAAAAATTTGCTATAAAATTGTCTAAGAGACATTGAAAATTGGACCTCGGGTTGCTGAAATAGAGCTGCTTTAAGAAAAAGAAACACGAAAATTGAAGTTTCCTAAATCTCACCAAAAACCAACCATTTTCTAATGACGATATCTCAGTAACTAATGGTCCAATTTTCATTGTTACATTCGTAAAATTTTCCGATCTTTTTGAAGAAAATATTTTGTTTTTTTTTTAAATCAAGACTAGCATTTAAAATGAGCGTAATATTCAATGTTTGGTTCTTTTAAAATGTTAGTCTTGATTTAAAAAAATAATATTTTTTTCAAAGAGATCGGAAACTTTCACAAATGTTTCATGTTTTAACATTGAAAATCGGACCATTAGTTGCTGAGATATCGTCATTAGAAAATGGTGGGTTGTTTTGGTAAGATTTAGAAAACTTCAATTTTCGTGTTTCTTTTTCTTAAAGCGGCTCTATCTCAGCAACCCGAGGTCCAATCTTCAATGTTTTTAGACAATTTTATAGCAAATTTTTTGAACTTTAAAAAAATATTTTTAGAGATGGTCACTCATGGTCACTATTTTTAAAAATCGAAAAACTGAAAATATTTCGATAAAATCAAACTATCGGTGGCTATATCTTGAAAACGGAGCCCTTTATCAAAAAATATGTAGAGTACTTTTCGATTGCAAATTCAATTTTGCATTAAAAAATAATGTCAAATTTGTTTTTGCATGAAATTTCGATTTTTTTCCAAAAATTACTATTTTTTCAAAAATTCATTACTCGGCGACCGATTTTTTGACCATGTTTCTCTATGGCTCAAAAGTTGCGGAGTTCTGTTCACTAAAACTTTTTGTAAAAAAAAAAGTTAATTAAAATATCGCCATTTTTTCCGTGTACCTATTTTTTCTCAATAGTCCTCAACAATGCCTACAACTTTGCCGAAGACACCAAATTGATCAGAAAATTCACTCAAAAGTTACAGCTGTTTGAATATTTACATACCATTTTTGTATGGACAGCAGCCAAAATTGTATGGAGACTTGTATGGGTGAACCAATGATGCAAAATAGCTGATTTGGTCATATGGAAGGCTTCCACAAAGTTTAAGTCAAATCACAAAATACAAAAAATATAAATGGTCGAAATCGGCAGATTTCATAGAGAGTTGCTCATAGATAAAAATATGCTCAAAACGATCTCCTTTAAAAGAAAAAAAACCAAAAATAAATACGCAGCTCTTACCAACTTCTTACAACCAAACAAAAGTTCTTTGCTCAAAAACACCTTCCCCTTTCCGCCCTTAACGCGGTATCGACTCAGTTTCATTACTATGATTACTGCACTTAGCGCACGCCACTTTCAAGCCCCTCTTTGAAGGCTGTGGGAGTTTTTCCCACCCGGCTCCGAGTGTGTGTGTGCCCAAGAGAAAAACCACAGTAATTTCGTCATTTTTCCAGTGACAGAGTGTGGCTCACTTTGTGTGCTTTTTGTTTTCAGCACACTTTTGATTTTTCCGCATCATGTGTGTTGCTTTTGATTGCAGTAGGAACAAACCAGAAGAAAGATAGCAATCGCATGGTGTGGTTCGTGTTGTTACAAAGTGTTTTATCTTACGGGCGAAACGGGTAATTGTTGCCAACAGATTGGTTAGGGTTAAGAGGTTACGTGTTATTAAAATAAATTGTAATTAATGTCATTTGGTCAAGGGACTAATGTTCAAAAATTTTATTAAAATTTTAAAACACGCCTATTTTTATCCTTTAAAATTTGTTTTGCAAAATTTGTAACTGACGTACCCCCTTAAGCAAGCGTTTAATAAGCAACTAGCAGTTAAGCCGGGTTTGATACGCGACAAAGTTGATGTCTCTGTGTCTTTGCTGGCAGCATCGTTGACGAGAGTCGTTGGTTCACATGATTTGAATTTTCCTTGCATCACCTGAATGTGCCACCCACCCCGGGCTTAAGCCATCTAGAAGTCTCGTTGGCTGAGGTGTTTAGGTTTTTGGACATAAATATGGGACGGCTGTAATCGGTGTTTTATGCTTCATTTTTCGTCGTGGGACATTTTTCGGCTCGGATTGCTTAGTTGGGTATTGTTTTGACTTGGCGGTGGACAAGTTGCATTCAAATTTGGTGGCAATTTTCCGCGTTGCGTTAGAACGCCGGTAAATTTACATCGAAGTTAATGAGTGTTTGTTTTCGGGAAGTGGTTGGCTCGTGAATGGGGGTTTGTTCTTGCAGGTTTTCCAGCTGGGAGTTTCATTGTGCGTGGTAAGTGTGGACTCTCACGGAACACGGAAGGAGGAATGCTGAGAAGTCAGGAAGGTGTCGTGAATAAATATGTTTTTAATATATGCTTAATTAACACAAATGTTGTCCCTTCTATGCAGTATCCGAACTTCCTCAACAGCAAAGCTAACCCTAATTTATCGCAGATGATTTGCTATAAGTAAAACCTTTTAAAAGATAAGAAGCCTTTAATAAAGTGTTCAAAAAAAAAAAAACAAAATAAATATCCTGTTTTTTTTTAGACTTTGATGATCAGACTACTCATTGCCAGTACAAAACCTCCAAAATATAATATTTAGAAAAAAATTAGGGTTATCCAAGTGTCGTTTTCTTACTTCTAGCATCAAATTCGAGTTTAGCGACTTCATTTGAATGGTTGATTGCCTATTAATTAAAAATGCATTTTCATCGCTATTGAGTTTTTTGGTTCAAATTCGTGTGATCTTTCCACGTATTTGTTCAAGTACTTTGTTCAAGAAATCAGGAGGAAATCGAGATTTTTCACGAAAACTCGCCTTATGTTTTTCAATTAAATTCATTTTATTTACCGAAATAATAATTTTACAACTTGTGTGGCCAAAAAACCTAGGGAGGTTGAAACTTGGGGTTTCTTAAAACTAATATCACAGACGAGTGGTGGGGATGAGTTCCGCTTCATTAAAGGGGAAGGATGGCTTCTATCAGTGGGTAAACCCGCCTTATGTGTGGAACAAACTCCAAATGTGGTGCGGGTCCGATTTCCGCCTTATCCCCCTGGAGTTTTTCGTTCAATAATTGTCCCGTTTAAAATTAGTATTCAGTCTGCGAAGAGATGTGATTGTCTTTTTTAGAAAAGGCATTTTCTCAGCTTGCTGCTATTGCATTTGGGACATTTATGCGAACAGGGGCAGTTCAGGGGTCATTTTTAAGCTCGTCAATCAAAATAAGACAACGTAAACGTTTTTTTTGTGATTCGATTCCGAAGTTTCCGAAGTGAAATTTTACCAAGGCCTTCGTATAATCGAGTCTGAACTGTATCATTGTTGAGCATTTTTTAGACTGTGAAATACGTACTTTTTTGCCTTATTGTTTAGTTTAAATTTTAGTACTTTCGCTTTGACCATAGAGACAATTTTGCATTATAAACTTATATTTTGATAACTTCATTCAACTTATTTTGGAAAATCATTCTAAAAATTATTGTTTTTTTTTATAAAAAAAAGCCGAAATGCAATTTTAAATATTTGCTTCAAACGCCCAAATCACATAGGGGAAAGTGGGGCAAGTGTAACAAGCTAAGGAAATGCCCATTAAAAAAATAAAAAAATCTGTCGGATTTTATTATAATCATCTTTTTCTAGGTCTTGACTAAGACTTTGTTAGAATTTTTTTTAAGATCCAGTTTTTTAATGTAAAAAATTGATTTTAAAATTTTTGATTTTCCGTACGTTCTACTCAACTAGTGGGGCAAGACGAACAACCCGTTGGGGCAAGAGGAACAATGCATGAAAAAAACATGTTAATTTGCTAACAATTGAACTGTTATCACTTAAATACATCAGATTAGAATGTATTTGAAAGGTTTCTTCCATTTTTAGATCAAATAATAATATTTTACTAAAAATTTTATCGTTTTTACGAAAAAAAATATTACTTAAATGATAAACAGTAAATTTTCATAACATAACTATATTTTGTATGGACATTTTTTTAACAATTGTTTATCATTTTTTTAGTACTGTCATGTATTTATTTCTCAATAAAATATGTTGTTGCAACAATTCGTAATTTTTTCCATACTGAAAATCCATATGGTACACTTGCCCCACCTGAACAAGATTTTTTAAAAACTCTCAACAAAAATAACCAAAAGTTAAATCATACTTTAAAATAGGTGCAAGTCATTGGTAGGGACACTACTGATCTAGGAAAAATAGCATTTTGATAAAATGAGCCTTAAAACGAACCCTAAGCCTTATTTTGTACTTTCCAAATATTATAAGAAAACAAAGGTTTTGAAAAAACTTCACTAAATCTTATACCCCGTGGCGTTTACGTCGTTTTGGCGGTTATGTGGTAGTAGAATCAGCTAATTGCATTGCTAGCAACAATTCCTCATACTGGAAATAATCAAAATTGTAAAAAATACTGCCGTACGAGCAATTGTTCATCTTGCCCCATATGGTCGTCTTGCCCCTCCTTCCCCTAAATGATCCTTTAAAAAAAACATCAGTCTCCAAACAACTGCATTTATTGGAATTGATGAGATTAACATCCATTATTTTTAGTAACAGAAAATTATCTAAACAACTTTTGACCGTTTGTGGTAATACGAAGCAAGTTGAATATAAAAAGGATTTTCACGATATTCCAGGGACTTTTGAACTGAATGCAAAGTTAAACATACATGGATAGAAATCTTGTGAGCAAATCCGGTAACTATTTGATGTAAATTTGTAAACAGATAAATTTTTAAAAATCGTCAAAATTAAGTACAATTATTGAACAACGTTGTTGGCTTCGAACAAATTTAAAGCCAAATCAAAAAAATAGAAACATTTTGTAACATTTCAATAATTACAACTTGTACAACAATATTTGCTCACATGATTTCTATCCATGTATGTATGTAAATTACGTTGATCTTTCAAGTAAATATGAATAACAAATTATGTAACGAATTATTAAATTGAAGTCAACGTCCATGAATATTTTTTCATTTTTTTCAGATAGGTAGAATCACTTATTTTGAACCTTTTTGAAATATTAGGAATGACTTTAAAATATGTTAAATAAAAAAAACTAAAAATCCCAGAAAAGTTTTTATCTGGCACAATTTGATTCTTTTCCTCTGAGGTGTGGGTGATTTCTAGGGTTTCCAGAACCACTTATTACTTGCTAGTCTTCCAATTATTTACTCAAATTACTGGGACAAAATGATTAATTACATAAATTACTTGATTACTTTTTATTTTGGAAAAACATTGATTCCATATTAAATTAATTCAAGTGTAGTAAACACTCCTATAAAACCCAGGAAGGTGCTGTGTCCTATCCCTCGCCTAGACCAGACCAAAATTCATGATAAAGCTGACAGACCAAATCTGTCAGACCAAGACTGTCAGACCAAAGAGCAAAAAGTAAACAATCTTGGTCTTCGACGTAGGTGCACACAAATCAACACAGCTAAAAAAGTAGTAATCCAGCTGCGTGTAAAAGGCCAGGGTGTAAAATAAATATTGCATTATTTTATGCAATTTTATGTGATTTTACACCCTGAAATATGTAGCTCATTCGTATGGGAAACATACTTGACCGAAATGTCAAGCTCATATATGCGTTCATCCTCTCCATTCTTCATCGGTCTGATGGCCGAGTGGGCTAAGGCGCCATTCCTTACCGTTGGTGCTGGGTTTGAATCCCGTTGGTTGCAACTTTTTTTTGTGTTTACAAAAATTGTACATGCAGTGTGTGATATTAAGTGTTTATTTTGACGAAGGTGATGTGCATGCTTTTGCATGCGATTTTACCATCGGATTTTTTGCTGTGAAGAAAAGAAAATTTGAAAAAGAATTTTATTTTTCCAATTTAATGACTGGGTTTGGACTACAAAATTGAATGGACGTCAGAAAATGATTAAAAAGTGCGGCGTCTTGTACACCCACAATTAAATAAGAAATTAAAAGTCTTATTCTTCCACTTTAATTTTTGATCGCGTTTTCGGTTTACACCTGAAAAATCTTGAAATTATTTATACGGATTTGTGATTCCTCTCTTTCCACCATTCCCTTGATAAAACCTTTTCTTTGCTCACCGTGAAGCCATTTTAAAATTGAATTTGCAAATCGTCGTCAAAAGACCTTTCGTTGCAAAATTCCAAACCAGACTGAAGACACGGGTATGAATCTTCAAGCAATTTCAATATGGCGACTTGTATCAGAAGAAAGTGAGGCATTTTCGCTAGTTCTCACTGTTCTGTGTTCTGCGTGCACGTCCGCAAACATCGACCACACACATACCAGCACAAAGCGCCACCAATAGGCAAATGGTGATTACGAATATTTTTGGCACATTCGTTAAAAATATGCGGTTTTGCAAAAACAAATAACAAAACCAAGTTTTAAGTGTCGTTCGACTGTCAAACTTGTAATTCGTTGCTGATTTGTTCGAAAATTTGTTAACAATAATAAGATTTTTTGCAGCACCCCTTTTGGACGGACATTTCTGTTGTCACCTTCTGGTTCCTTGGATTGGCCATGAATAATTTCACAGTGTAATAAACAGGGCAGCTACCACCACGTGGCGCCACTGTTTCGAATGAGAAAATGATACAGGTTTTTCAGACAAGTTTCAATCCCGTGCTGAAGACCAGGCTGACACTCAATCACGATCATTCTCAGAGCTCACACACACTCACAAATCTCTAATATTCTCTCTCTGATGCAACGCGTTTCCAACCGTCATCGGCTGCGCTTGCATCGCAGCAATCATTGACTTCGTTCGTTCTCACTCTCATTTTGCGTTGCGCATACAAACGACGCACTCACACTCATACAGACAAACGCGCGTTGCTGGTCCTTTGCATGGCACACGACCACGAGGTTGCTCTCGCTTCGTGTGCGACGTCGTTGGAACAATCCAATTTCGATTCTAACATTATAAAAGGTCATAAATGATTTCTAATATCTATTTTGCAATGCAATAAATAATTTACAAATATATTTCGCTAATATTGATTATCCCCGTCTTATTCTCTACATCAAGTATTTATGTTTTTGGCTCCTGACGAAATTTTGAATAAATAGCAAATTCGGGTTTAAAAACAAAACTTAATATAGATTTAATAAATACACTCAATATCAAGCTATGTGTTGTTGTTGTTGTTTTTCCCAAAATTTAAATTCATCGCTGCAACCAGCAGTTAAAGTGGATTCAGTGACAGTTTATTAATCAACTAAATGTTAACATGTTAAGGTTGATGTTAACATTCCATAGGTTGTCTTCCTAAGGTGTCGTGATAAGGTCCAGTTTGTGACGATACACTACCTTCCCTCTACTAAGCAATCGAATCCAGCAGGGAAAAGATCGCCAGTTGTGTTGGTCCGAGCCGGGATTTGAACCCCGATCTACCGCTTACGAGGCGAAAGCGTTACCACTGGGCTACGTGGCTCGGTCCAGTCATTAGTTTTAACGATAATTTTTATTTTTTCGCCACAAAATAACTTTTAACTGTACTGTTTTACTTAAAAATATGAAAAATATTAAATTGAATAATTTAAAATTGTTTTCAGTTTGAAGTTGTTTGAAAAAATGGCCCCGGATTTTTTGAGCGAAACGAAAACTTATAAAAATATTTGCAATGGCTCGTGATGAAAACTGTGAAATTCTTCAAAAAAACGTATAGTCATTTTCGATTTCAAGCAAAACAATGTAAATAGGCCGAAGTGTAAACAAACAGTCTGCCCTGCTTACGTCAATGGATGTTAACATTAGGAATGACAGGACAGACTCTTTGTTTACACTTCGGCTTTGACCCATTTACATTGTTTTGCTTGATTTCGAATTTCGTTCTGCATTTTGAAATGTTTTTGAAAATTAGTTTGACATTGTTATTTTTTCTCATCTGTTGCCAAAAATACGTATAATGTGAAATGTGATATTTACGCTGAAATAGAATATTAATAGATTCAAATTTCGCTCAGTTTGATTTTGAACATTGGTAAATTTGTTTAATAATTATAAGGACATTTTTCAGAAAAATATTTTAGCTCTTTTAAAAGATATATGCCAGGACTGACCATTTCTGTAGATTATGATAAAAATTCTTAGGTACTTTTATTGTTATCGACTTTTTAATGGCTATCACTTGAAAACTCTGATTTTATCAATGATAATTAAATACATTTCGATTTTAGATATTTGATCCACATAAACTTCAAATAATTGTGACTGCCTTATTAGAAGGAAAAGTATCAACAATAAATCAATTCTAGTGCAAAATTTTCCATGTTTTTTTTTTAAGTTTTTAATAAAGATGAATAGATTTTGGATTCATAAAACATTTTTCACTGGGTAATAAATCATGGCTTTTTTTTGGAAATCAGCATCGTTAAACAACATGACAAAAATTAATTTAATTTTTGAATGATTTGATATAAGTATATTGTATTTATAGAAAGTACGAATATCACGAATATACGAATTCATAATATCACAGTGTAACAGTGTAATGAATTACCAAATTACTAGCTTAAAATCAAAGTAATTTTTAATTACTTGCCAGTCTGAAGCATTTTTGGAATCCCTTTGTATAGATAAGAGAAAAGCATCACCCACCTAAGGTTGGATTAGTTAGTGTTTTCTTCTCGATTTGGTTATCTGAAATTTAAAATATCCGTAGTAAAATTTTCACGATGACTTCAAATAATCGATTTCGTTTTTTTCTAGAACACTTAAATCTTTTAAATTTATAATCGAAGCCAATCTAAAATACAAAATATTGATCAAAATGACGAGCTTCTATGAAATATTGGTTGGATTATTAAAGAAACATTTCTTACGTCAATTGATTAACAATAAACTAGTGATTTAGATATCTTCGCTTACTTGTACATTTTGTTACAATGCCTAATAAAAAAAAAATGCATCGCTCTAAAATGATTATAAATTGCAACATTTCATTCGCCTAAAAGATACCACATCGCACACAAGCTCCACGCCGCAAACAGTCTTCCCACAAACAGTTCTCTAGATCACCCTCCTCTAGATCAGTTTCCCCAAAACCCGCTCCAAACCTTCACATCACGCTCAAAACCTGTCAAAACAACTCCACAACTTCAGCGCCGCCAACCTTGCCGCACCAAAAACCCATTCAAGCGAAGATTGTAAACAAAAACCTGTTTTTCTTCTCTCTCTCCCTTCGTTCTCTCTCAATTCACCATATTCCTCTCTCGCCGCTCTTAAGCTGCCTGCGCGCACGTTTTCTCCGCGGGCAAAACACAACACGCCCGAGCGGGACACCCTCTGTTTGCGCTCTCTTTCGTTCGCTCTTCGGGAGAGCGTGCGAGAGCGCAAGTCTTGTTCGCTTAAGTCGTGTACTTTTTGAAAAAAAGTTCCTCTCTCCACTCCGGGTCGTTTTCTTCAAACGGTCAGCAACGTCTCAGACGGTCGGAGGTTTCTTGCGATCGCCGCGATTTTTTCGGGAGTTTTGGAGTGTTTTGAGTAAAGTTTTGTCGGAAAGTTTTGAGTAGATTTAGATTGAGTGAAGCGGGAGGAAGTTTGGACAACGTTTGAGGGTACTAAAATTTGCGAGTTCGTGGCTTGCGGAATCGTTCAAATACCGGTTTTTGTGTATTCCATGAAGAGTTCTGTTTACGCGCGCGGTGAAAGGAGTTCAGGAAGATCTTCGAGGAGAGGAAGCTTTAAATGTTTTTGTGTGCGAGTTGCATGGAGGAGTGTTATAATTAGAGAGTGATTTGTTTTCGGATGCAACATCGAGAAGCAGGCAGCCGTAAAGGGCCGCTAAGAAAGTAATTAAAGCTTAACTAGTGCTCGTTTTTTTGGGGAAGGTAGAGGCAAAAAAGTGCTTACTCGTAAAAGATAAGCGCCCTTTTTGGAGGAGGAGAAGGAGGAAGTTCCCACCAGTGGTGTGAGTGTTATTTTCATGCGGAGTTGCATGTGTTGAAAGGTTAATCCAGAAGGAGAGTTGGAGTAAGTGGAAGAGAGTGAAGAAGTCGAAAAAATAAGAAGAAAGTGCCCCAAGTGAGAAAACAACAACAAATGGTTTCAAGTGTTTTGGAGAAGAAATAAAGTTTTAAAAATATCTCAAGTGTTGAGGAGGAGAAGGAGTGTGAAGAAACTATTCCGGAGTTTCACAGCTAAAAGGTGTCGGAAAAGGGAGTTGCTGGTTATGAAAAGAGAAAAAAAACCCGCATAATTGTTGAGTCTGGCCAGCATTAGAGGGCGCGTTATTGGATTATGGACGTGATCAACTAAGGAGCGAGATTGAGTTCTGCGGAGTCGTTAAAGGTCAGTCAGGGTTCGCAAAACCCAGCAGTGTTTTTACTCTACTAGTTTTACGACCGACTCAACGTAAGGGGAAAGGGAGGTTGTAAAAAGGGGATTGGCTCAGCCGTAGAGAGCTGTTTATGGAATTGCTGTGCAGCGTGACATTCACAGAACTCACACACACACACCTACCTACCCATGGAACTGTCAAGAATCGATGGCTTAGTTCGATCAACCCGTAGCAATGCCCGGGACGAGGTTGAGGAAAATTTATGAGGCCCACACCGTTGTTGTGAGCACGGCTTAAAGGGCGCTACCAGCATTGACTAAAGTTGGATTGATGGAGGAGGTTTTTGTATTGTAAGCCGAACATTGTACCGATGTAAGCCCCGGGGATTTCCATTCTTTGGAATACCATTTGATGTCAACGAAAGTGGTTTGGAATGTCCTGTGAAATGTTTTCACTCATTGTTACTGGACTCACAATTCAGAGGTCATCGGTTCGAATCCCTTCGAAGTCCATGTAGATACAGTCGACTCTCTGGTTGTCAATATCCAAGGGACCGTCGAGGAAGAAAATCATCAGTTTACAGAACGATGCAAAATGAAGACTCGATTGAAAATATTTTTTCTTGGTGATACCCAGCTATGGGAGAGAATCATGGCAACGTCCATCAAACAAAAACAAACTAATGTCAAACACCCTTCAAAGCTTCGTTTCGCCAAGAAAAATGTCTATGCAAGCCATGAGAAACTGAAATTATTGACTACCGGAAGAGATTTTTAAAGCAAACAGAATCCAAAGACCGTCGAGGAAGAGATCCTTCAAGCAAGGGAAAATATCGAGGAATGAAGATAATTGAAGTATGCAGATTGAAGGGACTGAAGAATTCATCGATAGATGAAAAATTATTGATATCGAGAAGATCGACAACCAGAGAGTCGACTGTAGGAGGAAGAGACTCACGCTGGAGAGAGGCTAACGCACTTTCGTGCCTACCGGAACAAGGCAGAACAATTTCAATCTCTCAGTGTGCTGATGATGAAGTACATCTACAACGGTAACAGTCCAAGCTCTTAGGTGGCAACGTAAAAATGCAACTTGAATCTACAAAATCTTTCGTTGATTTAAAACCATGATTTTTGTTGAATCAACGCTAAACATTAATGCACCTTTCTCATAATAATTAAATTAAATGAAAAAAAAACTATTTCGAAGGTTATTTTGTAACTTTTTCCCTTCAGTAGATTTACCCCATTCTTTGAGCACCCGCAAATTCAGTTTCCAACTTTGAATTGCGACTCGGTTTGGGGCCCACATATCGAGTTTTAAAATGTTTGAAGTTTCGATTAGCAATTCTTATGTTATGTATAAAACGAGTCTATTTTTGAATCTGGATCTAACTTATCAGTATGAAAATTATGTAAAGTCATCATCATCGGACCTGTTGTTGGATGAATATTTCAAAATACCTTCGAATTGAGTCTAAAAATTTGAAAGTCTGCCAACCCTGTCCAAAGTTATGAGCACTTCAGGAATATTCTCGTAGTTTTTTTTATTCTGGGTCTTACTGGACCGACGTGAACACTAATGTACGGACCGATCATCCGACCTTTGTTTGGATAGGTAATTGTAAGACCTTCGAAACGAGTCTAAAAGTTCGAAGATTTGGTAACCCTGTCCCAAGTTATGAACACTTTAGTTATATTCCAATCTCCAATTAGATAATAATTCAGATGATTTTATTCCGAATCTTCGATGTGACCCTGTACATCTTTTGGGTCAGAAAAAATGTGTAATTTAACCTGTGAAAATGTGTATTTTTATCACTTTCATGGTGTAATTTCACTTTTTCTGTCTAAATTGAGGTAAAATTACATCATAAAAGAGTTAATAATCAACCTTCAAAAATTACACCTTCCAAATTTACGCATTTTTTACTGTGTGGTTTAGAGTGAGGACGGCACCAACCACATAAGTGGAACCGATGTTGGAATATCTAATATCACATCAAAATTAACTTAAATATAAATCATAGTTAAAAAGAATTTATAAACTATTCTTGACTTAAACCCTCTACAATCCAACCCCGCCTTTAGACGGGGAAAAACGCTCAAAAAATCGCCAAAAATCCAATTTTCAACCAATTTTTGATCTTTAAAAAGCATTGGAAAGAAGTTTTACTTGTTTTGTATATTGCCAATGTTTTTTAAAAATGTCATTTTTTTTAAGAGTCAACTTTGCCTGTGTTTTTTACTAACATTTTCTATATGTTAAGTAAAAAGAAGTAAGCTATATTTTTTATAGTGTCCAAGACTATGCCTCTATGCATTTATTTACAATTTAAATGAAATTTATGCCATTTTATAGCAACAAATGTGAAAAACAAGTAAAAAATTGAAAAAGTGGCTATAAAAACATGAAAAATTAGATAAGAAAAATGTAATAATAGGAGGTGGTAGAATATACCATATACTACCAAAAATAAACATAAACTAAACAAGATAAATGCAAGTTAAAATACTAAAAATGAAACAAGAAAAACATAAAACAAGAGAAGTAAAGTTTTTCGTAGAACAAAAGTTGCTGAAAATAACCTCCTGAACAAGGGAAAAATAAAAAAAAATCGAAAAAATTGGGTAGTAGAGGGTTAAGATATACGAAGTTGCGAACAAATTGATTGAATTGAATTAAGTAATATAAAGCTCAGTACATTTAATTGTTTTGTACCATTTAGGGTATTTACTGGTATGCAATCATTATTTTCAAGTTTCTATAACTGATTGTACCTACATAATCGCACTCAGTTAAGCACTTTAACTACGAATGGTATAAAAAAATTAATTTAACTTTAAAATCAAATTTTAAGATATTTGAAAACAAATTATTAGGATAACATTTATTATTCCCTAAGAAACTTATTAATTATTTGCCAAGATATCTTCTACATGCTCATTAAATAAACGTGTAATTTAAACCCTTAATATATCAAAATATAGTATGTAAATGTGTTTTTTCTTTATAATTTCGTATGATTGTTTTCAATATTGGCAGAGTTGGCTTCATTTAAAAAAAAATATAACCTCCAGCTTGGCATTGAAAATTCAAACTGAATTTTAATAAATGTTATGACATTTTGCGGGGTTTTAATTGTTTATATTTTGCAATGTTTATTCATGAATTCCTTGACACTCTCCTTAACTTAAGATTAAAATAAAGAGCATGAAAAATGTTTTAAATATGTTTTGATTGATCTAACAACTTAATTAATCATTTTCTTTATTTTTTCTTGTTTTTTGCTTGATTGAAAAATATATGTTTTTTTTGCGACGCAAAAAAAAAAATTTTTTAATTGTTTTTCGTACTCCAGTGCCATCCCGTTTTGACAACACCTATTTTTCAAACATTTCTGCTTGCCAAAAATCAAAGTCTGTTTTTATATTGTTCATTATTGCATGAAACTTTAGATTGGTTTTCAACCAACAATTTGGAAAAAAATAAGTTTATCATTTCAGTCATTTTTGAAGAGAGGAAATGTGTCAAAAAGTTGGGCCAAAATCGGAATAACATTGTGGGAATTTGATCACTTTGTTCGTGGTTCCAATTTTTATGAACGCTTGTTCACGATTTTGGAAACAGGAATGATGCATGACTTGCCAAATATACGAGAATTTCCCTTAGTTACCACATTTTGCTTGATAATTTTTGAAACCTTCACTAACTCATTGATTTTTTTCTTAATAAAACTAATTTTCAATTTCATTTTAATCAATTTCATACAACTCAACTTTCATTAAAACCTCAACCCGATCACGATCACTCCCCTCAAATCAATATTGGTAAGCTCGATCGAACTCCCTTTTCAAAAGTATTGGTGCCAGGCGGCAGCCGTGCTCTCACTCTCCGGCAGTTCCGAAAGCCGATGCTCTAGTCCCCGGCACGGCCCCACAAAAGCGTTGTTTATGTTTACGACGGACACACGTTTTTTCTTTTCTTTTCTCTCTTCGTGTCTGCAACCCGGCTGCTGCTGCTGGTTTCATGTTGTTGACTTGTTGTTGTTGTTGCTGTTTGACGTACATTTTTGCTCAGTTTCTCCTCGAGCGGCACGTTTGTTTTTAGCCCCCACGAGAGGGTATCGGACTGTCACTTTGACTTGGGCTTTTGCGAGCTGTCAAACAATTGTTAGGTTATGTCGAAATTAGAGTTCATTACTTGGGTTGTTTTCTTTTTTTTTGTGTATGTGTTTGTAAGTGTCTACTGCACATTTGGTGGCATTTTATTTCTGTTTCAAGACACGACTTTTAATGGTTTTGGTATTGCCTCAGAAGGCGCTTTGCGTGTAATAAACCTAACCTATAAAGAAGGGCTCGACTACAAACAAGGTGTCACTTTTTATTGACCCTTGGTGTCACAACTGACGGTTCTGTTTGTTTTCGGGCACGGTCTTCAAATTTCTTGCAGTAAACAAATGTCAATTTAACCCAAAATTGGGATTGTTCTAACACAAACGTGTTTTAAAGCAAATTTAAGCTAATGTTCCCAAAATTCAAACAATAAATCGAGAAATGCTCACCACTCAAGAACCTTTACCTGAGTTTGCACCCCCTTTGTCGGGCTCCTTTTTTTCTCCTCTAGTAATGAATCGTGACGGGTTTACCTCCAACTCCCTTCTACCTCCTGCAGCGTCCATTCACCAAATCGTGAGCTCTCCGCTCATTGAGGTAGCGATCTCACAGCATAGAGTGCTTATGATCACTTTGGTGTTGTGTTCTTCGCCCATAGCATCAAAATTGTTCTTTTCCAGCACCGAAAAACGAGTAATTTTCCTCATCCTGCGTCTTAACCACTTTTGTTTTGAGCCGATGGACTCGTGTGCTCAATTGGATTTGGTTTGGTGTGTTGAACGGAAAGGCTCAACTGTCAGTTTAACACGGTTGTGAATGTTTAGTCAAATTTGAGTCCAATTCGCTTAAGCGAACGGTTTAACTGTCACTTTTGCACGCTTACTTCAGCATACCTAATTACGAGTTTATTGTGCTTTTGCTGCAAGGGCTCAAGAAGCATTGCTGACGGCTCTTCCGTGTTCTTTCGCGGGAATCGCTTCCAACCAGATCTCAAGAACTATCCCAACGCACATTACCGTACTCACGATCTTGGAACCCGAGGCCGGTCCTAAAGCCGGCAAGGTATTTACCTCCAGCTAAAACACTTTCCGATTGGTTCTTCCTCTTTGCTGTTTTGATTCTACACTTTACGTCTTCACACCGATCTTCTTGCATCCCGGCTCAACACTTGAAAAAGCAGGGAATCAACAAGGAAGAAAACGCTTATTTGCCCAAAACCTGATGTAATTTACAAGTTACGCACGTTCAAGCGTGGAGTTGGGGGGGCTTGTAAAACTTACAGACGAACAGGTTTGAAGACGCGTTACAAACTGGTTTTTTCCAGCCTCCCGGCGATGGAATGATGAAGGTGCGGGATCTCTGGTTGTAGTACCACGTGAGTGAGTTTGTTTTTTCTTGTTATGTGTTTGACGTTTGGGGAATTGGAAAACGAAGCATAACAAAGCGAACACACTTTATGACTTATTTCGCGGAAGTTGTTGTCGATTGGAGAGGTAACGCGTGTTTCGCTTTTGTCATTGTGAAGAAGGCTTTCTTTTTGAGGTTAATGTGCGTTTGATAAGTTTGAATTGTTACTTGCAAAAAGAAAATTGACTAGACAACATTTTTTCGATGGATCAACTATGGTCCCCTTAGGACGAGCTGTCAAGTAGGGGAGCGTTCTTTTATTAAGTAACGCAGTAGGGGGGAGAGACGGGTCGAAGGCTGTGTTACGCTCCATACAAAATTTTTTAATTTGTATGGACATTTTGTTACGAGACTAAACATCATTTTTTTCGTTACGTAATTAAAGAACACGCCCTAGGACCATTTATGCGAAGAAGGGCCGCCAAGGTCATTTTTTCTAAATTGATTCAAAAATCAATTTTAAGTCCTTTGCGGTCATACAAAGAGTAAACAATAATATCACAAATTGAAGCTTAATTTTAGGACCCAATTAAAGGTTGAAAACCCCTGTTCTAGTTATGCTGAGATACATTAGATGTAATGTTTGATCAAAACACCGCGGTGCACTGTAGTTATCAAACATTAACAAATCAAATTTTCACTCGTGAATAAATCAATTAGTGGAAAACACGCTGGATGCACGTCAATTTCGCAAAACTCAACTCATCTTCAATCTGTCATGATGCGTTCATCACACAACACGAGAAATGAATAGAAAATTCTTCTTGAAGCAGACTGAAGGGTTCGTCAAATGCTCGGAAATCCGCTCCTTCGCAAGCAGATGCCACATGTTTTGCGTGCTGATGCAGGCTTCCCAGCGCTCCAAGAGGGAATTTTTAATTACATCTGCTTCATTCCCGTTAAATTAGATTACAGCGTGCGCTTCACTTTTAATTTATCTCTCTGAAAACAAGAGGCAAGAGGCTTCAACCTTGAGTATATGACCTTCTTTCAGAACGCTGCAAAAGCCCTTGGGAAACGTGTACGGTCAGAAGGTCGTGTGTCCTACTTGAGTAAAAGCTTCCGGGGTGTAAACCTTTCAAAAAAGGTGTGAAAAGTTTCCTCTTTGTGAGTAAACCTTCTGCAGCGTGTTGACAGCTGTTGCGGCGACAGTGATGCCAGATTTATTCGTTCCCTGCGCAGATCTCGCCGTACTTCCCGGTGGGATGGTCTCGGGCGCAGTTGTCATTATAAATTCAAATTATGCAGATTTTTTACCTACCTTTACGACAGTCTAACAAACCGCTGACATTAGAGGTGTTGCCAGTTACAGAACTCATTAAAACTAGAAAGTATAAAAGGGAGTGGGATATGGGACCGTGCACACCAGACTTGTTTTCGTTGCGACCACGTGGTCGTCTCAGGGTTTGGAATGCAAATCCCACGTGTTGAAGAATTGAATCGTTACTTGACGTGGAGATTAAATCTCAGAAATTTCTTGCATCTTTTAAAGACATTCCTGGCTAAACTTGGCTTCAACTCGCACGAGGGGAAGAAAATTTCTCAGTGGAACATCTTTCTTGGAATTTTGCTGAGATTTTTGTTTCTTGAAAACGACCTTGCGAGAGTTGAACGGAGTCTTGCGTTGGTGGAAGACGGCTTTCGCGTGTGACAGTCAATTTCGTAATATATCTTCATTAGTGTTTGGACTGGACGGCGGCAAATTTGTATTTTTGTATTTTTGTATTTTTGTATTTTTGTATTTTTGTATTTTTGTATTTTTGTATTTTTGTATTTTTGTATTTTTGTATTTTTGTATTTTTGTATTTTTGTATTTTTGTATTTTTGTATTTTTGTATTTTTGTATTTTTGTATTTTTGTATTTTTGTATTTTGTATTTTTGTATTTTTGTATTTTTGTATTTTTGTATTTTGTATTTTTGTATTTTGTATTTTGTATTTTGTATTTTTGTATTTTTGTATTTTGTATTTTGTATTTTTGTATTTTTGTATTTTTGTATTTTTGTATTTTTGTATTTTGTATTTTGTATTTTTGTATTTTTGTATTTTTGTATTTTTGTATTTTGTATTTTGTATTTTGTATTTTTGTATTTTTATTTTTGTATTTTTGTATTTTGTATTTTTGTATTTTTGTATTTTGTATTTTTGTATTTTGTATTTTTGTATTTTGTATTTTTGTATTTTTGTATTTTGTATTTTGTATTTTGTATTTTGTATTTTTGTATTTTTGTATTTTGTATTTTGTATTTTGTATTTTTGTATTTTGTATTTTGTATTTTGTATTTTTGTATTTTTGTATTTTGTATTTTTGTATTTTTGTATTTTTGTATTTTGTATTTTGTATTTTGTATTTTGTATTTTGTATTTTGTATTTTTGTATTTTTGTATTTTGTATTTTGTATTTTGTATTTTTGTATTTTTGTATTTTTGTATTTTGTATTTTGTATTTTGTATTTTGTATTTTGTATTTTTGTATTTTTGTATTTTGTATTTTTGTATTTTTGTATTTTGTATTTTGTATTTTTGTATTTTGTATTTTTGTATTTTGTATTTTGTATTTTTGTATTTTTGTATTTTTGTATTTTTGTATTTTGTATTTTGTATTTTGTATTTTTGTATTTTTGTATTTTTGTATTTTGTATTTTGTATTTTGTATTTTGTATTTTGTATTTTTGTATTTTGTATTTTGTATTTTTGTATTTTGTATTTTGTATTTTGTATTTTGTATTTTGTATTTTGTATTTTGTATTTTGTATTTTTGTATTTTGTATTTTTGTATTTTGTATTTTTGTATTTTGTATTTTGTATTTTTGTATTTTTGTATTTTTGTATTTTTGTATTTTTGTATTTTTGTATTTTTGTATTTTTGTATTTTTGTATTTTTGTATTTTTGTATTTTTGTATTTTTTTTGTATTTTGTATTTTTGTTTTTTTTTTTGTTTTTTTTTTTTCAAAAGCCAACCTTCACTACCTGCCATTACTTTCAACTCAGACCCTGTTCTAATAGCCATAACCTCAAACAAAAAAATAATGGTTTCACCATCCTCAAACACATGTTTACCTGGAACCCCTTTCACTAATCGTCTCCATTTGCAAGACCCCCTCCCCTTCCCCCCTCTCTTTCAAACCTTCTAATCGCCTAGGGTTTCGCACCAATTACCAACCAATTAGCCATCATCGCCGGGGAGAGAAAGGAAAAACCGCCCAAGAAGCGACGGCCGGTCATCATTTGCACTTGTCCAAGGTCTGTTTTCCTGCGGAAAATTGCATCCATCCGCCGTCGATGCCAAGCAGGGGGGGGCGCTTCAAGTTCAACTTTCACAAGCCCATTTATCGGCTGCTTCTTCACCACTACGATGTTGATATTGGTTTGCAAAGACAACGCCAAAGATGACGCTCTGATGATGATGGTCAATCAATGTCAATGCTGCGCGTGCGACTTGGCGACTTGGCGACTTGAGTGGTCGTCGTCGCCGGTCAAGCGGTGCGCAAGTTCAATAGCTCAAGTTCGCGGACTCGCTGGTGCTTCGAGACGCCGGGTTGGATCTTCTTCGGAAGCTAATGAGGCCCTGGTGAACCGTAAAGCCCGAGCGAGGCTAAATCGAGATCTGAGAGGTTGAAAAGTGCGTGACAATGAAATCGATTCAGAAACAACAATACAGAAAAGAAGATCTCGCTTTCTCACCGTACATCACCATCAAGGTGACGATTTTGGACAAGTTCGCGCTGTGGATTTGTACCGTAATCCAAGTTGAGCAATTGTGAAGGTTCAATGTTGGCGGCTGCTTCATCAGCTCCGTTATACATCGCTAGCGCACTGTGTCACTCGATTTTGGTTGTACATCGCTAGAAGTGTGTCAATACGCTGAAAATAGCTGTAAACCTCACAAGTACTATGCACAATTTCTTTAGCAATTGACATTTTATTGTATATTGACGCTTTGTACATCGCTCAAGCGACATGTTTTGCTTTTTTTTCTCTTTTGCATCGCTAGAACAACAGCTTTTATAAAAATGAGACTTTATAATGCAAAAAAGAGAAAACTTTGGTGCCAAAATTCACGCATAATGAACCCCACCAAACAGCCATTCATAATTTGTGGGTCCATGCTTACATGATACCGGTGTCGAGACGCACACAACGTCGCTGAGAGCACTCATATAAATTAATTAAAAATCAACATCATATTAATAGCGGATCTCCCCCCCTTCCCCTATGCGTTTTGATGAAAAGTGAGATGGAAATGAAGGAAAGATATGAGGCGCGCGCTCGCTTCTCTTTTGGCGGTTTGAATTTAGACACTTTCGCCATATTTTTTTTTGTTTATGGTTTTTACTAATCATCACGTGAGTGCGGCTTGGTGGGATGTCAGATGGCTGGCGCTTTAAGGGTTAGGGTGGTTACCAAGAGAAATTTTGTTTTTTTTTAAATTGTAATTGATACAAATTCACTTGTCAACATTCAGTTATACTCTTTTTTTTACAAATTTCTACCAATTTCAAAAATAGCTGGGTAATTCTCTACCAACTCACACGAAATCGGGAAAAGTTGCCCCGACCCCTCTTCGATTTGCGTGAAACTTTGTCCTAAGGGGTAACTTTTGTCCCTGATCACGAATCCGAGGTCCGTTTTTTGATATCTCGTGACGGAGGGCGGTACCCCTTCCATTTTTGAACATGCGAAAGAGGTGTTTTTCAACAATTTGCAGCCTGAAACGGTGATGAGATAGAAATTTGGTGTCAAAGGGACTTTTATGTAAAATTAGACGCCCGATTTGATGGCGTACTCAGAATTCGAAAACGTATTTTCATCGAAAAACACTAAAAAGTTTTAAAAATTCTCCCATTTTCCGTTACTCGACTGTAAAATTTTGGAACATGTCATTTTATGGGAAATTTAATGTACTTTTCGAATCTACATTGTCCCAAAGGGTCATTTTTCATTTAGAACAAAATTTTTCATTTTAAAATTTCGTGTTTTTCTAACTTTGCAGGGTTATTTTTTAGAACAATGTTCTACAAAGTTGTAAGCAAAATTTTGATGTATAGACATAAGGGTTTGCTTATAAACATCACGAGTTATCGCGATTTTACGAAAAAAAGTTTTGAAAAAGTTAATTTTTGCGTTTCTCTTTGTTTCGTCGTCCGTGTCTGTCGCGGGTGACCATGAATGGCCATGATCGATGACGACCAACTTTTTCAAAACTTTTTTTCGTAAAATCGCGATAACTCGTGATGGTTATAAGCAAACCCTTATGTCTATACATCAAAATTTTTGCAATTGTCTGCTCTACAACTTTGTGGAACATTGTTACACTCTAAAAATAACCCTGCAAAGTTAGAAAAACACGAAATTTTAAAATGAAAAATTTTGTTCTAAATGAAAAATGACCCTTCTGGGACAATGTAGATTCGAAAAGTACATTAAATTTCCCATAAAATGACATGTTCCAAAATTTTTACAGTCGAGTAACGGAAAATGGGAGAATTTTTAAAACTTTTTAGTGTTTTTTCGATAAAAATACGTTTATTCGAATTCTGAGTACGCCATCAAATCGGGCGTCTAATTTTACACAAAAGTCCCTTTGACACCAAATTTCTATCTCATCACCGTTTCAGGCTGCAAATTATTGAAAAACACCTCTTTTTTCACATGTTCAAAAATGGAAGGGGTCGTACCGCCCCTCCGTCACGAGATATCAAAAAACGGACCTCGGATTCGTGATCAGGGACAAAAGTTACCCCTTAGGACAAAGTTTCACGCAAATCGAAGAGGGGTCGGGGCAACTGCTGTGTGAGTTGGCGGAGAATTACCCAGCTTTCAAAATTATTCAGCAAAACCAAAGTAAGCACCTCTTTTTGCTACCAAAAGTGCTACCAACACATATGTTTGCTACCAGCTACCAAAATCGTTACCAACAACTGAATTGCTACCAATTTTCAGAGTCTCACATTACCATCAAACGATCCCCTCTTGGTGCTACCAACAAGCCTTACGAGATCAAAAATTCGATTAACTGAATTATCGCAGTTTGCTACCAATACATTTTTGGACATAAGTTAATCTTACAAAACTGGTTTCACTTTGAAGTCACAATTATGAAATATGAGAATCTTTTGTTTATCTTATATTGAATCGCTAGCAAATAGATTAATTTAAAACTATCAAATGGTTGTTTGATGTCCCATTAATTTGCTACCAATTCTCCAATCCACACTGCAAACAGAAGCTACCAGGTACAACCAATTGATCATGAAATGGTCACCTTGACTTGAAGTGCTACCAACATGCTAAACAATCTCCTTAATGTTCGAAACTCAACTATAAACTCTTGAACCCTGCTACCAACAGATTTGATGACATCTGTAACCAAACTGTACCCACAATTTCTACGTTTTACCACTGGTAGCCTGCTACCAATAGTACTTATGAATGCTTTAGACATTATAGCTTGCGTTCAACTAATGCCGGTGTTACCAGCAGTGCGAATCCAATTGATTTGCTACCATTTTTTTTGTTTTACGGTACCATCTGCTACCAACATGATTTTTGAGTTAATTTGTTAGCATTTTTTGCTACCAATTCCATATAGACAGATGAAAATAGTTACCAATTGTTTGATTTCATTTGACTTGCTACCAAATGCTATTGTGCTTTGTGCGTTACTTAATAGGCCACCAATATTTATTTTCAAAGGAGTTTTTGAATATCAACTAAAACTTTTAATTGCTACCAATTTTGATATCAACCAAAAATTTTAGTTGCTACCAATTTGTAACCACAGTCGCCTGGTTCTGTAAAGATTGTTTTTTTCCTTTTATTTATTTGCTCAATATTTGTGTGCTGCCAATAAAGCGACGATCGTCAGAATTGCCATAAGGACTAAATTTGCTTTCCCAGATTGTAACCAATTTAATGTTGGGTTTCACTCAGCTACCAATCGACTTTTTCTTTTTGTAATTATTTTAAAACGATTGTCCTAGGTTGCCTCCGATGACCTTCCAGATTCTTATATGGCAAGCATTTACTATTGATACCGTGCTACCAATAGAACGTTTTAGCCAAAGTCACTATGGTCTGCTACCAACTGAATTGAAAAGTTGGTGATCGTTTCCGGTTTAATTTGCTGCCATTTTGGCCCAAATAATCTCGATTTGCTACCAACACTTTTTGCCCACTTTTGCTGTCAGTTTCTGTTGTTAAGGTTATGAAATCACATACCGCTACCAAGAGAATTTTGAGTTATTTTGTTTATTAGTTTTTGCTACCAATTTATTCTCTAGAGATTAAACGGTTACCAATGGTTTGATTTCATCTGTTATTGAGTTTTTTTTCTGAAATAAGTGATAATTTTGATTTACCATCAACAATTTATAATAATTTTGAACACCAACCAGAATTTGGAATTGCTACCAATGTTAAACCACTAACGATTGACTCTTTAGAGATTGAATTCGTTACCAATTGATTTTTTTTATTTTTTAGACTTCGATTTCGATACATGTGTGGTCATCTTTTGCTTGCTACCAATGAAATTTCGACCAACCTGGATGGTTACCAACATATTTTTCGACATTTCAGCTAACAAGCAAACACCATTAGCACCAAATTAGCTTTTCCAGGGCGCTACCAATTCATTTTTTGGGTTAGGTCTGCTACCAATGCGAATCTGACCATTTTGCTACCAACATGCTTAACGATCTCCTTAACGTTCGAAACTCAACTTTCTACCAATGGTTTGATTTTATCTGTTATTGAGTTTTTTTTTCAGAAGTAAGTGATAATTTTGATTTACCATCAATAATTTAAAACAATTTTAAACACCAACCAAAATTTGGAATTGCTACCAAAGTTAATCCACTAACGTTTGACTCTTTAGAGATTGAATTCGTTACCAATTGATTTTTTTTATTTTTAGACTTCGATATCGATACTTGTGTGGTCAACCTTTGCTTGCTACCAATGAAATTTCGACCAACCTGGATGGTTACCAACATATTTTTCGACATTTCAGCTAACAAGCAAACACCATTAGCACCAAATTAGCTTTTCCAGGGCGCTACCAATTTAATTTCGGGTTCCACATAGGTTTGCTACCAATGCGAGTCTGACCATTTTGCTACCAATAAAATTTTTCGTTTTGTTTTCTTTAATCCAATCTTAGTTTATCAAAAATTGTTATAGTCATTTTGAACGATTTGGCCTGATGATCCCTCAATTTTATTTCTGAATCCACAGAACGAAGGGCCGATTTTGCTTGGTTTTCTCAAATCTTGAAGTATTTTTATCCAAATAACTAACACAATTCACATGGGAAATCTGTGCATTTATAAGCGGTGTAGGCTAAAAACAAATTGTTTCGTTGCCAATAGATCAATCTTCTTGCTACCATATTATTTATTATGACTCAGTGGCTATCCGTATATATTATGCTTAGTTTTTTCTTCTGCTACCAATTTTATATCAAACAATTTGACCCAACCTTTGAACCTCCAGGAAAACAAAATGTTGATGTTGTCAATGTGTCAATGTTGCTAAATAGACCATTTTCGGTGTTTAGTATTGAAAAGTATTTTTGCTACCAAGCTTTCTTCTAGCTACCAATAAACTAAAAATCAAAACTTGTATCCAATTTAGAACGACTTACCTTTACCCAAGTTCAGAAAAAGGTAAGTTTTAAATTTGCTACCAATTGGCTACCAACTCTATTTTAGATGATTTGATACGTTCTCAATTAGGTTGAAGAGGTTGCTTTAATCTAAAATGACAGCTCTTCTTGGCTACCAATAAAATTGAAAAAAAAAATTATCTCAGGACCACCCCAACTCCTCGCTCCAACCATGCTCACTGATTTTTTTAATTGCGGATGCCTTTTCGCTGGGTTCGTGTGTGTGTGTGTGTGTGTGTGTGTTCGCCACCTGAGTTATCAAATTTTCGTATTTTAATTAAGGGACGAATCTATCCAGCAGAAGATGCCTTATCGCGTCTCGCACAGGTAGCAGCTGATGTTGCGTGTGCCTACCTCCGTCTTGGGTTTAAATTAATTTCATCTCAGCAGATATGCAGCAACCTCTTCGAGGTTACGTAACAGAGTTCGTTTTTACGACTTTGTTCGATGTGTTGGTAAGGGCTCAATGAGCTATATTCGCTATTTAGCCCAGCAAATCGCTCACTGAATCGTTTATTGCCCTCCCTCAACTTAATCGACGTGCAAGCTTGTTTCACACCGTTAAAAAGTTAGGCAAATAAAACAAAACAGCACTCGGAGTGAACTTCAAGAATTTCTCACCCTTCCATTGGAGTGGGCATGCACAAGCAAACATTTGTGGCACTTTAAGGCACCCCCAAATGGGAAAACCAACAGGCAATTCAGCAATTTCAAAAGTTTACCGGTTTGAACGCTGCTTTAATTGTGTTTTTCTTTGCTCAATTTTAGTTCGCTTTTTGTTTTTCCCTCATATATTTTAAGGCTTTTTTGATCTTTTAATTACGGTCAATTCAGCTTGCGCGATACGCCACAAACAATCTGGCACCAACGTTTTTTTCTTGTTTTCGAAAAAACGGTTGTTGCTCCCTCTTTAGTGAAGCCCTCTTCTAATTTGAGAAATAAAAATTCCAAAAAAATAAGCTTACGCTTAAGCCGAAGCCCCAAAGAGAAGGAAATTGAACAGCCCTGCGGGCACGGAGGAAAACCGTGCGCGCGTGTATTAATTACCGGCGAGCGTAAATTTGCTGCAACCAGGAAGCCCGGGGTGGAAAGTTTGCACAGTTTTCCAAGCGCACACGAAACAAGGAAAATGCGTTCCATATTGCACACGGCGCTGGAACGTGAAAAGTCATTTGTACGGCGCGAATCGGCGATTTCCTTGTTTGGACGCGAGAGAAGAGGTTTTGCGCCATGGGCGCACGGAGGGAAGTTGCTTCCTGGCTGAAGTTTGTGACGGGGGGTTGGTGTTACTGCTGAAACTAGTGGCATAAAGACGGAGTCACTATAGTGGAAACACAGTGGGAATTGCTAATTTGACCAAGTTTTGATCAGTTCAAGTCTACGTTGATTTTCAGAGAGAAATTTTAAATCTAACAGTGAAAAAAAACATGTAAAATTACCAACAAAATTACCTCTTTCAATGTGTTATTTTACAAGATCAACTAAAAATGGTCGAAACGTTATGTTAGACAATACATTTTTTCAACCTTAAAAATAAAACTAGTCTTTTAACTTCTTAACAGTATGTGGATGTCTGTGTGGATGTGGATGTATGTAGATGACTATTCCTTTCAAGGCGAAATCTCAGCAACCTTATGGTTAGGAATATTAGAAATACTAACAATTGATTTTTTTTTCGATTTGGATGAAATATTGTGTGTACTTTTTATCCGACCAAAGCATCATTTTGCATCATTAATTCAAATTCATGCTACTTCAATAAAAAATACTGTTAAAACAACAGAAAGTGTTATGGAATCTTCTTGGAAAATCAATTTTTGCATTAGAGTTGAATAACAGTTCATGTTATCATAACAAAATTTGTTGTTGGTCTGACATTGGTTGAAAGCCAGAACAACTTTGGAATAACTTTTTTTTTTGTTATGGAAGAATACCTCCTACCATTATTGGGATGATCGGATTGGCCTTGTATTTTCAATTATCAAAATATGTGATTCCAAAGTTATTACTGTCTGCTCGGGAAATCATATCCAAAAATGAATTGCTTAAAATTGTTATTTTACGCAATTAATGCTTTGTGCACTAGAAAAAACGTTTTTTTCGAAAGAAACTTTTTTACTAAGTTCTAAGCAGTACCCGGGCAGACGGTAATAACAAAATTAATAATATTTCAATAACAAATCCTGTTAAAATAACAAAAAGTGTTATTATTTTATCCTGAAGTTCAACTTCAAGAAGAAAAAATAATAACAGTTTCTGATACAATGACAAAATTTGGTATTGAAGTGATATTATATTGAAAATGTTTAATAACACGATAATAAGAGGAAATGTTATACATTTCAAAAACTCTCCTAATAACAAAATTTGTTATTCGTTCGGTATACTGACTAAGAAATAAAATTACCATAAATCGCACAAATGGAAATGTTTCTAAGTACCCATAACACAATCTGTTATTATTTTCTCTTTTGTTAAATATGTTTAGATCTTTGGGATAATTTTGACCAATTTCGTCGGGATCATTATTTTGGCCATGAAATGGGGTCCTTAAGCTAAAATTATTCTAAAAAGTTGAAATTTTGAAAGTTGATTTTTTTAATAATTTGATTATCCCCTAAGGGATTTTACTAAAATTGGCTAGAACTATGAAATAATTTTGACTAATTTCATCGGGGTTATATATTTCACCATGAAATGGGGTTTCAAGCTTAAATTAATCCGATAAAATTAACTTTTGAGAGTTCATTTTTTTTATCTTGTTTTATTCCCTAACGGAATTGATTTATTTATTGAGAATTTTTGAAGTGTGAATAACAAAAACTGTTATTATTTTCACAGAGCCAGGAAGTCGGAGCTGACGTTGAAGTTCGAGCTGGAGTGAGACCTAGGAGACGGCATCGGATTCAGCAAATTTTCAGCAACTTTTACTTCGAGTCGGAATCTGTGAAGTCGGGTATTTTTGGAGAGCTGAAGTCGTCGTTGACGTCATATCCTGCATCCAGAGTCGGAGTTGTCTTCAAAGTATGGATTCAAAGTCGCTTGGAGGTACCCGACTCTGCAGCCCTGACTAGTACAGAGGAGTTATGGCAACTGCAGGTTTATTTGCAAATTACAAATAAACCAAAACAATAACTTTTTTTGTTATGGAGACATACCAGTTCAATAACATTTTTTGTTATTATGCTGCTCCACCTCTCCGCACAAAATATCAAATCTTGTTATTCCTTCATAATTCCTTCTGTGTTATTGGTTTGTTATTGCAATAACAACATAATAACAGTTTAAGTTATTCTTCGAACAAATCTTTGTTATTGATTTTTGTTATTTTAACAACTAATCCGATCATTCCAATAACATATTTCGATCTTCTCACAATATCAAAAACTGAACTTCCCAAGTTATTTCCGTCTGCTCGGGTATATACATCTTTGCCGAAGACATCAAATCGATAAGAAATTCCGTTCTCAAGATATAGCCTATTGTATAGACAGCTTCCAACATTGTATGAACGAACTAGTGATGCACAATAACTTCTTTGGTCATAGATAAAGCACATCCACATTGAAAAAAAGCAAAAAAAAAAAAATTCCGAAGTCTGAGGGAATCGCTCCTCCATTTTTTGATATGTAAATAAAGATTTGGTTGTGAATGTAGTGGATCAGGGTTTCCAAGCATTACATTATCTATTAGGTGTTAATATATTTTTTTAATTTTTGTGTTTCAGATCCGAAAAATTTCTATCTCTTCAAATATTTTATTTTGCGTATTTTATTTACGTATGTAAGCGATTTTTTGATATTAATTTAATTTTATTATGTTTTCCTGCCGGTACCTGACAGATGAAAGATAATTTGAAAAATATGTGTTTTGTAAAACAACAAATTCTAACTTTTTAAAAAATTATCATTTATTCCGATCCTTTTTAGGCAATATCAAAAATATATACAGCATTTATAGACATGTTAAGAATAAATCAATAAAAGAAATTAATTTTACAGTTAAAAAATCATGGTAATATTACAATTGAGATTGAGTACATCTATTATGACAGCAAATTCAGTCATTTTACCTCTAAAAATTTGTAAAGTGTTGTTTCGTTGTAATGCCACTTTTTCAGTCTAAATTGAGGTAATATTACATCGTAAAAGAGACTAGAATAAATCATGCTATTTAACACCTTCTAAATTTACACAATTCTTAAATGTGAATCACAATGTATAATAATATTTGATTGATTTAAAATAAAAAGCACAACAAATGACATTAAAATCAAATTATAAATGCTCTCTAAAAATTCTATGAATTGTAAAAACTGCTTTCCCTGTTCAAATTGGGGTCTGGATAATCGCCTTATAATGGTTATCAATTAATTATATGATTTAAAGCTTTAAAAACTTTACAATTGTAGTTAAACATAGTTTTTATGACTATTTCAAAAATATCTTGGATTCTTGGCAATTTCCGGTACCTTAAAAAAATTAAAACCAGGAAATTTGGTAACCCTACTCCTCAAGGAATAATTTTTAACACGTTTTGAAAAGATCTATAATTATGAAAACGTTCATTAACAGGATCCTCCAAATATTTTTGAAGTGTCATGTTTTTCTCAATGAAAATGAGTTCAAATCGAAAAAACGTAAAAAATTAAATTTTCAAGAGGATTAGGATCAACAGGATTTTACCTAGCCTGTCTCAAAAGCAAAAATTAAAGGGATTATAACCTGATCAGTCACTTTAAAATTTGGACTCTGGAATTGAACATAGAATATGAACATAAACTACCTTAAATCTGTTGGGATTACAATTCGAACCTTTACATTTGTAGTCTGGACCGCTTAATTGTCGACCACCTGAAAATTTTCACGCAAAGTGCACATTGATCGGTAGTGGTGAACGAGACTGAAATAAGCTGTATCGGTTTATTCTAAGCCTCATAAATACAAATTTTTCCGATAATTTCGCTGCCAGCTTGCAGGTATTGACTTTTAAGCACACATACTTTTTTTTTTGTAAATTCCTGAGAATTTATCTAAAATGCTGTAATTTATACCTGAATTTTTCTATGCTAAATTTCAACAAACTTCACCGCTGACCACTTTCCCCGTATCTTCACTACCCTTGGTCTGCTCAAACATATCGCGAAAGTTTCGAGGACGTTGTGCATCGTCGTCATCGCCGGACTATCTAATCGTATATGCACAACACGCAGCCGTTTTCGCCGACTCGCGTCCAGCTGTCTGCTGCTGATGATGATACCATCCTATCCTCTTAACTACGCAAAACAACACAACACAACACACGCTCTTGTCCGCCGAACAGGACATGGCGGCGCTTTTTGCAACCCTCACGCGCTCAGGACTGGGCCCTTTTTTGTTTGAAGTTTTCGCAGTTCTCTGGAAAATGAAATTTATTTTAAGGGTTTAATCATTTTACAAATAACTGTTAAATTTTGAACTTCATAATTTCCCAGAGAATCTCCCAGATGGTACTTGTCGGCCGTTGTGTTAACACCGCACTCGAGAAGTCCGTTCGTCCGTGTCTGGGCTGGGGCTCCAGCTGACGACGAGGATCGCCACGATGTTGATGATGATGTTTAGTGCGGAAGTAAACGTTGCGTTGGGCTCTCTTCTGCACCGATGTTGTTGGTGATGTTTGCGCATCGGTTACACGTGCGCCTGGAAAGTGCGACCAGAGTGGCGGCGAGTTTGTTGCGAGCTTTCACGTGCGTTTTATGTCAGGATTTGAAGTTTGTTAAAATTGATCATTTGAACTAGTCTCAGAAACGTTTCGCTCCAACGTGTAAGTCTTCAGCAGAGTTCACGAAACTTACCATTTTTTCAAACCAAGCAAATTTACAATAAATAGCTCCTCAAAAAAATGTCAACCTTTTCGCAACGTCCCCTCCGATTATCCAACTCAACTAGCCTTGGCCGCAAGCCGAACTCATCCATCGTTGAAGGTCACAACAACAGCAACGCAGCAAGTCTGTGTGACACCTCCTAGGAGAACAATGTCTTCCGGTTTTTGTGGCCGAATCCAATCCGCGTGCGCTATGCCGCCTGCCGGAATAAATTGGTTCCAAATGATGGTGCTGGGACACGGTTGGCTGGTTTGCCCCAGCAGCACAACCCGCAACTCACGCGAAGGTCAACGCGTTGCGAGGTGGCAAACCCCTTCGAAATGTGTACTCCTCTTTTGAGGTATCCTTAAATAAAAAGCAAAATTTGGGTAATAAATACAATGTCCGAGGCAAAAAACCTTCTTAGAACCTTTAAATCAGCTCATGCTTATTGGTTGCTGTGAAAGCCCACATCAAACTCACAAGCAATCAAGATGCTATCATAAAACCTCAATAAAACTAGATGGTGTGACCAGACATGCATCCGCTCTAACTCCTCTTTTAGAAGAACTTGTTTGGCATTTCACGTAGAAGATACCCAGCATGTTGTGCCAGTGATTAGAATACGCTAATTACGCTTGTCTTTTAGGCTCCCGAAGACGCTGAGAGATTATTTTGAAATCCAACCGAGATATAGGTTAAGAACTCTTAATTGCACTCAAAGAGCTTTTAAGAAGTTCTTCTTGAGAGCTTAAGAGAACATTTACATGAACATATAGCTAAATTCGGGTTTTCCAATGAACCAATGATTTCTACACATTATTCAAGCCAAAATCAAGAGATTTTTACCCAGCAACAAGCATAACATTGCTTTAAACGAAAATGCCATCTATAACAAGCTGAGTGCCGTTAAAAAGAGCTCATAGTGCCGATGCATGTCTGGGTGTGACTCTACTTATTAATCACTAGACTGTCTTCTGGTACTTGGAAACAAATCATGTGTTTGGGAATGCTATCTAGATAACTGGAGTTCATGCCGGCATACGAGATCGTCCATTAACCACGTGGTCATTAAATTGTAGTTAGGAAAAAATATTCTTTTGTATATTCATTAATATTATGCAAATTTTTGATATCAACAAAACAGTAACGATGCTTCAAGCATATTGTACTACTTTATTTTCGAGATTTAGAAAATCGGGATTGAAATTAGAATTTTTTCTCAAGGTCCATATAAACCATTTTGCATCATTGAATTCTTCATGCAAATTTGGGAGCTGTCCATAGAAAAGTGTTACGCAAATATATGCAAAAATAGGATTACTCAAGAATCAAAAATACTGCATTAAAAATTATTCATATAGTTATTTATTTTAAATTTGTATCACTAAAAGTTAAATTCGTGTTTTTTTTTATAATTTCAGAGATTTTTTGATATGTTTTATGGGATCCAAAAAATCTTTTTTGCAATTCCGTCGTGAAACTACTTACTTTTCCTGTCATTCTTGAACGACGAAATAGCCTACTTTTCTGTACCAAAAATAACAGAACCGAATAGCAACACTTTTCAAAATAAAAGCTGAAAAGTTCTGCTTTTCAGCAACTTTTCAGCACTTGTTGCAAAAAGTAACACTTTTCAAATTTTTTTTGATTTAAACGATTTATTGACAAAATACATGAAAATTTGACATAAAATTTCACTCAGTGTGTGTTTTTTGGAATTGCAAAAAAATGTTGTATGGAACTAGTTGCAAAACTTGATTTTTTCAGCACTCTTCGTATTTATCCAACTCGGTGAACCTCGTTGGATAAATGTACGGCTCGTGCTGAAAAAATCCTCTTTTTGCAACTTGTTGCATAAACTACTATTAAGCCATTGTTCATGATGATGCAAAATCTGGTTTTAGCGGTATGCATTTTTGAAAACTCTGTATTTTTTCAATATTTAGAATGCGGTCAATAATGGTCAATAAATTATATTCAAAATCTAAATCAAATTTGCAATCGAATTACCAAATTTACTAAATTTTTGATAATGTGCACGTTTGGAGTTACAGTCCATTTTGGGTTACAATTTTCAGAAATTTTAACATTTTTCGGTATTGGAAACTATTAGTTTGACTTGCAATGTTAAAAAATGTGAAACAAATAAAATTTTCGGATTGAAAAACTTAACTTAGCATTTTTTTAAAGAACATCAAATAATAATTTCCTTCATCTCATATTTCGGACCAAATTTTTAAATTATTTTAATTAAACTGTAGTAAGTTTTCTCAGCTCCTCAAAAATATGTTTTGCAGGGGTGGCTTGCTATCATGAAGCAAATTATACAAGTATGGAAAATGTAAAAATTTACTATAATTCAAAAATGGCGCGGTAATGTATTTTTCGATTCAATTTGCTTCAGCTTCTGAAAATATTTTTGATAATTTTTTTTTCGAAAACGTTTTCATTATTTTTCAAATATCATGGGGTTAATTTCAAGCCTGATGGGTCATATATTACCCAAAAATGAAAATTTCCAAAACTAGCCTATAATTTTCTTATAGTCGTAAGAATCATTTTCCCATCATCATTTTGGGAATTCAACATTTCGTGATGAAAAGTTAGATAAAAACTTATCATGGATCATGAATGAGCAAGTACACAAATAACACTTAAGTGGTCATAACATAAAACAGAGTTGCCAGATCTTCAATGTTTTGGACTCGTTGGAAAGGTCTTTCGATTGCCTAATCTACGATGATGGATTTCAGACATAGTTTACATACATTTAAGTAAGATTCGGTTTCAAAAAAGTGCATAAATATCACTTAAGTGGTCATAATTTGTGACAGGGTTGCCACATCTTCAATTTTTAGGACTTTTTAAAAAGGTCTTTCGATTACTTAGCTAATGATATATAACATGCTGGGAATTGAGTAGTATTTTGACCAGTTTTCTATTATTCGAGTATTTGCTAAAACACATTTAATACATACCTTTTGAACTACTTACTGAATCTTCAAAAAAATAATAGCGCTGTATGCCAGAGCTGAGTCTGGACTGTATACAAATTTAAAAAATCGTAAAATGTACAAACAGTGCATCACTTTTTCGAGCTATTTCATCTCCTTAAATTGTGTGTTGTCAACGCTTAAGATTTTTTTTTCAAATAAGCAACTCTCTACGAAATCGGCCGATTTCGACCATTTTTATTTTTTTGTATTTTTTTATTTGACTTAAACTTTGTGGGGGCCTTCCCTATGACCAAATAAGCTATTTTGCGTCATTGGTTCACCCATACAAGTCTCCATACAATTTTGGCTGCTGTCCATACAAAAATGGTATGTAAATATTCAAACAGCTGTAACTTTTGAGTGAATTTTCTGATCAATTTGGTGTCTTCGGCAAAGTTGTAGGTATTGTTGAGGACTATTGAGAAAAATATAGGTACACGGAAGAAAAATTTGCAGATTTTTTTATCAACTTTTTTTTCACTAAAACTCAATTCCCCAAAATACGTATTTTTTTATTTTCGAAATTTTTTGATATGTATTAGGGGACAAAAATCCGCAACTTTTGAGCCATAGAGAAACAAGGTCAAAAAATCTGCCGCCGAGTTATGAATTTTTGAAAAAAAAACAGTGATTTTTGGAAAAAATCGAAGTTTCATGCAAAAACAAGTTAGACATTATTTTTGAATGCAAAATTAAATTTGCAATCGAAAAGTACATTACAGATTTTTTGATAAAGGGCTCCGTTTTCAAGATATAACCACCGAAAGTTTGATTTTAGTGAAATATTTGTAGTTTTTCAATTTTTAAAAATACTGACCATTAGTCACCGTTTCTAATTTTTTTTTGAAAGTTCAGAAAATTTGCTATAACCTGGACCTGGACCTCGGGTTGCTGAGATACAGCGGCTTAAAGAAAAAGAAAAACGAAAATTGAAGTTTTCTTAATCTCACCAAAACAACCCACCATTTTCTTATGACCATATCTCAGCTATTAATGGTCCAATTTTCAATTTTCGATATTACCGAAAAAAATATTTTGAATTTTTTTAAATCAAGACTATCATTTTAAAAGGGCCAAACATTGAATATTACGCCCATTTATTTATTTATTTATTTATTATTATTATTATTATTATTATTATTATTATTATTATTATGATTATTTTTATTATTTTTATTATTTTTATTATTTGTTATTTATTATTTATTTATTATATATTATTTATTTATAAATTTATTGAAATTTAGGCAATGTTCTTTGTTAAAAGTTGGTTAAAAGTGGACCTAGTTGAAGCAATCCAAACTTAAGTGGCATACAATTCAATGTTTTGTTCGAGTAATTCACCAACATTAATTTAAAAGAATTCAAAAGCGAATTTTGCACACCCATTATTTCAAGAAGGTGCCCACAATAATGACGGTTGATCGCCTTAAGGGGTAGCTCAAGGTGGTTGCACGCTCGAAAGGGACACGCTCCGCTAGGTTTTAGTTAAAGTAGTTGTGTTGTAAAACAAGACCGCGCTACCGGTTTTTGTTTCGGTAACAACAACACTTTCAATTCGTCGCCATCGTGCTTACTTGTCGTACGTGCATTTTGGGCCAAATTGAGTTAAGAACGCCATTTTGTGCAGCTCACAATGCCTCACCTTTTGACCTTTACAGATCCCCAAAATTCGATTTCAATCCTGAGATATTCAACAAAAACCGAAAAAACTCCGTGCATTTTTGTCACTTTACATATGAAAGTAGTTTCAATCTTGTAGTGCTATCTTGTCAATCCAAGAAAATTGATGTAAGTGCGACAAAAGGCCAAAGGGATTTCAGGCCAGGAAAGTCAGGATGCGTTTGTCGCACGTACAAGCTAGACTACCGTAAACATTTGTAATTATAACTCGGGACTCCAGCAACCAACTTCAACCAAACTTTGAGACAATGCACAGAATGGTGAGCCAAACAAAACGTGTTTGTTATTGTTTACATTGCGTGCTCTCGTTTTTGAATATTCAAGGTCAAACATTAAAACGCGTTTTTCTCGGAACGTCAAAATGGCGGGTGCGACAAGATAGCACGACGACGTCGAATTGGTGAAGAGTCTAGGTTGGTTAGCCTGCTTGGGGAAAATTTTGCGCCAATTTAGTTAAGGGTCTGCTTTGCTACGATAAGGCTTTTCTTTCCAACTGTAACTCCATTAAGTTTGAAAAGGATAAATAATATGAAATATCCAGGTTTAAATGCTGCAATCACATGACTTTTACGTAAATTATCCAATTTTGCATGCTGTAACCGCAACAATTGCCCGCTAAACAATGCAATGGCTCCGTAAAAAAACGCAAATCGCCCCCAAATTAATCAATAAACCTAACCTCAAATCCAAACATTACCGTACGGCCTCGAAAGAATGACCCCCGTTTCGGCCAGCTGACTCCACTCCAACACGCCAACACCGGCTTGTGGGTATGAAGTGAAGAGATCCATTAATTACCCATCCACCCCAACAACTGCCCCCGCTTCTTTTCTTCATTCTGAGTGGCGGCCACCGCGACGGCACTGCTGACCCACATTCGGGGCTGGAGAAAAAACTCCATTCAGAAACGATTTTCCCTCGCCAGAAGTGCGCGCAGAGATAACAGAAGCCACAATTTCAACGGTTCACTCCCCTATCGATTGAAACAAAGCACAGTTTCTCTTCTCTTAGACTCAGCCACCCACCCACCATCGACCACTATGAATAAAATCATCGGCTTCTTCTTCTTCTTCTTCTGCGGCGTCAATGGCCTGCACAATGGTTGGTCGAGGGGTCCATCGCCGGTGAGGTATTTGATGAGTTAATATGCATTGTTGTGCACGTGGGGTGGTTGTGCGGGGATGAAAGTTGGTTGGTTTGGTTTTTTAACAGGTCGATTTATTGATAGATTTTTTGTAATTGAAAGATTTTTTGAATTTGCATAGAAAAACTAAAAAAAAACTGTACCATTCGAAGCCATCGACGAAAAACTGCCCTAAAAATCTTGGATTTTAATTTGAAGTTAAAAAATTACACCAGAAAATTAAAGTATTTATGCTTGTTGCCTTTCTTACTAAAGAAAAGTATAGGTTTTACTTTATGGCTGGACGTCATTTTCATGTTCGTAAATATGACGATTCAGCATGAATTTTAATCGGAAAAATCGCAAAAAAAATCACTTTGCATCGATTTTCGACGCTTCGTCGCCAAGTCACCAAGTTGTCAAGTTGAGCTTCGAATACTGGCGCGAGAATGCTGGCGCATATATTTTGTGGCTTGAGATACATTCGTTTGTAGTAGCTTGTCTACCGATGTTTCCTACAACATGTAAGATATCGTAGCTTTTCGGTTTCTTTCGCCCTGTCCGTTTTTGCATAACTGTCCAATGTTTATGCGGAAACTTTTTGACATAGGACATTCATCCGGCTACAAACAATTTGTTTCCCGTGTGCTCCTAAAATCGCCTTTAAGTAGGCTTCATTTTGTCGTGATTTCGTAAGTTTATTTAACAGAGTTCATTGGTTTCCATTAGGAGCTTTCTAAGCTTTTTCATTTATCCGCTATATCTCAACAATCGGTGGTCCAATCTTCAATATTTCTTAGACGAAATTGCAGGACATTTTCTGAATTCTTGGAAAAAAATATTTTCGGGAACAATCATGGACACTATGCAGGAAAATAAAAAAAAATAATGATGAAACTTTACTTTGAATGGCTATATTTTGAAAATGGTACACTTTATCAAAAAAAATTTAAGTTCTTTTCGTTTTTTTTTATTTTGATAAAAAAAATGAGGTCACACAATTTTAAGTACGAGATTAATTATTTTTTACAAAAATCACTTTTTTTTTTAATCAAAAAATGTCGGAAAAATTTTGGTCCATACTTCTGAATGCCTTAAAAGAAGCGAGATTTTGTCCCTGAAGCATTTAAAAAAAAATTATGAAAATTAAAAAATACGGATTGTGGGCATTGATTTTTCATGATAAAAGGAAAATTAAAAATCACATTTTTTTCCGAGTACCTATTTTTCTGGATAGTCCTCATCAATACCTATAACTTTCATGTTTGTTTAAGAAAAGGCATTTCAAGAATGTGAGAAATCGAGTTTTTTTTTCTTAGTGCTTTCAGACAAGCCTAAATTATTCAATTGACGATATATCTAAAACTTTTGGTAAACATGCTAAATTATGAAATTTTTTGTAAAATTTTGATATCTTTGGAATACAAATGCAGTCCAAATTATCCGAAGGTTTATATGTGACTCCGAACAATCGCATCATGAAAAAAATATTTTTTTTCTATTTTTTTATCAAAATTGAATTGTGTAACCCATTTCAGTCACATTTGAATGATTGCTTGCCAATGAAATCAAAAATGTGTTTTTCAATATTTCATCGCCGCCATTTTGGGGTTTTAAAATTGTAAATCAGTTTAAGGGTTTTCTCGACAATTAAAATAAAGACAACAAAAAAAAAAAAACATATTTTTTTGTGATTTAACTAACCGAAGTGAAATTATGCCAAGGTTTTCGGACTGTATTTTAAAAAAATTTAAAACTAATCATATTTTCAATTTAAATTTTCCATCAAATGGCTTTAGCTTTGCCAATTAAATAAAAAATGCGTTTTTCAATATTTCATCTCCGCCATTTGGGTTTTAAAATTGTAAATCTGTTTAAGGTTTTTTCTCGACAGTAAAAAATAAGACAACGAAAAAACATAGTTTTTGTGATAAAATTAACCGAAGTGAAATTTTGCCAAGGTTTTCGAATAATAGAGTCTGTACTGTATTAATAAATTTTAAAACTAAGCATATTTTCAATTAAAATTTTCCATTAAATGGCTTAAATTTGAACACGGAGACGGAGCATTTAAAAAATGAATAATTTCAATGTAAACTTGATTTTTTTAACTTGAAATGTTTTTTTAAGAGTACATAATATTTTTGAAAAAATATACACTCATAGATGAGCAGTTCTCTACTTTTTTGGTGCCTTCGGTATGCCTAAAGAAGCCAATTTGCATCATTAGTTTGTCCATAAAATTTTCCATACAAATTTGGCAGCTGTCCATACAAAAATGATGTATGAAAATTCAAAAATCTTTTGATCGTTTTGGTGTCTTCGGCAAAGTTTATTTTCTTTTATTCTTAAGTTTTTAAAACAATATTTTCAAAATTTTCAAATCAAGACTAACATTTCAAAAGGGCCAAACATTCAATATTACGCCCTTTTAAAATGTTAGTCTTGGTTTAAATTTTTTTTAAAAATGTTTTCGAATAGATCGGAAAATTTCACAAATGTTTCATATATTAACATTGAAAATCGGACCATTACTTGCTGAGATATCGACATAAAAAAATTATGGGTTGTTTGGGTGAGACTTAGAAAACATCAATTTTCCTGTTTTTAAACCTTTGCATTGCAATATCTCAGCAACTAAAGCTAAGAACGTATCAACAAAGTCCGAAAAAGCAAAATATAGAGAATTTTCTCAGTTTTTCAAAAATATTTTTTCCAAAAGTGTGCAAACATGCAACTATTAAAAAAAAATGAAAAACTGCGACTATTTTCAAAAAAGTTACCTAAAAATGGCTGTAACTTGAAAACGGTGCACTTTATCAAAATTTCACTAAAGTACTCTTTGATTGCAAATTTGATTTTACATCGAAAAATGAAGATGAAATTTTTTGCGACCAATATTTCGATTTTTGAAAAAATCAGTATTGATTAAAAAATTCATAACTCGGTCAAAGATTTTTTGCACAACCTGGAAATTTCTGAAAAGTTAGCATTTTATGTCCTCTAAAACATATCAAAAAATATTTTTTTTTAAAAATAGTGCTTTTTGCAAATCAAGTTTTAGTGATAAAAAGTTAAATAAAAAATCATCAATTTTTTTTACGGTGTATCATTTTTTTCAGTGTAGTCTGTATCCATACCTACAACTTTGCCGAAGACACCAAATCGATCAAAAAATTCCTTCAAAAGATACAGATTTTTGAATTTTCATACATCATTTTTGTATGGACAGCTGCCAAATTTGTATGGAAAATTTTATGGACAAACTAATGATGCAAAATGGCTTCTTTAGGCATACCGTAGGCTCCAAAAAAGTTTCAGTCGGATTAAAAAATACAAAAAAAAATCGAATGACCGAAATCCTAGAGAACTGCTCAGATATAAAAATAAGGGTTTGTGTTGAAACTCTGACTGGAAAATCGGAAAATTACGCAAAGTTTTCATTTTAAAACACTGAAAATCGGACCAGCAGTTGCCCAGTAATTTATATTTATTCCAATTGATTACAATGAAACTAATCGTCCAATTTTCATGCCCGAAAATAAAAATAATAGGAATTAGCTGAAGAAAAATGTTTTCAGCTATTTTAATGAAATTTTTGCGAAAAAAAAAACATTTTGGAAACTGTTCAAAACAATGCATTTTATCGAAAAAAGTGTTAATAATTTCGAAAAAAGCAGCAAAAAATAGATTGTAAAATTACATGAAAAAGCATGCAAATCACCATTGTGAGAAAAGTCACCTAATATTACTCACCGCTTGTGTAGTTTTTCTGTCACACAACAAAAATGATTAATGGGATTAAAACCCAGCATACACGAGAGGACTAGCGCCTTAGCCCCCACGGCTAGCAGAGCCAATGAGGAGTTAAAGGATAAACGTCTATATGAGCCGTACCTGCTACATATTTCGGTATGTAAAATTACAAAGAGTTTCATAAAATAATGTAAGAAAATATTTTACTCACAGGCTTTTTAAACGTTTTTACTGTGTACAAATTTAATATTAAAAAAAAAACAAGATGTTTCAAAACATTTCATCTGTACTTTACAGCGCTCAGATGGATGCTGAAAAGTACTTTTTGCAATTCCGTCGTGAAACTACTTACTTTTCCTGTCATTCTTGAAAATTTGAGTGCTGATAAGTTCTACTTTTCCGCAATCAAATGGGTGCTGAAAAGTTGAACTTTTCAGCACTTGTCTCGAAAAGTAAACCTTTCAACATTTTTTTGATTTAAACGATTTATTGACAAAATACATGAAAATTTGACTTAAAATTTCACTCAGTGTGTGTTTTTTGGAATTTGCAAAAAATGTTGTATGGAACTCGTTGCAAAACTTGATTTTTTCAGCACTCTTCGTATTTATCCAACTCGGTGAACCTCGTTGGATAAATGTACGACTCGTGCTGAAAAAATCCTCTTTTTGCAACTTGTTGCATAAACTACTATTTTGCAATACCATCTTGTAACCAATTACCTTTTCTGCCATTCTCAAACGACAAAACAGCCTACTTTTCTCTACCAAAAATAACAGAGTCGAACAGAAACACTTGTCGAAACAAATGGATGCATAAAAGTTTTTTCAGCACTTGTTTTGAAAAGTAACACTTTTCAACATTGCTTTGCATTAGATACATTTACATTTGACTGACAATTTTATTCAATATTTTTCAAATTTGTTGAAGACATGGTTTGTTTTGCTAGACAAGATGATTTTTTTTTGTTAAAAAATCAAAAAATTCGGATAGAAAACGAAAGGAATGGCTTAAAATCCAGCAAAATCTGATAGATCTGGGGATTTTTTTGCCTTGTTTCAATGTCGGTTTAAATGAAATAAATGCAGAAAACATATTGACTTTCGAAGTCTTTCTGGAATAAAGCAAACATAATAACAATGTAATAATTTCTCCAGTAGCATGTTCATGCAGGTTTTAATATTACGAAGCCATTAAAAAAAGTCTTGAAGAACCACCCCACCCAATCCAAGACAAACTGTATCGCTTCGCGGAGGAGAACGCAGCTACCCGGGGTGGCTTCTTCATTCGGCTTTCCACTCTCTAGTGGAAGTCAGCTCTTAAATCAGCTGAGCCTCCGCACTATGCATTGATCGTTGGGGTTGGCGTCCAAGATTGCCTTCAATTACTGTTTGCCCCAAGAGAGAAGTGACGACGATGAGCTGTGCCTTTTTAGCGACTCGAGAGCGATGGCCAATTGGATGGTGGTAGGTTCATTTTTTGCTACCGTCCGGATCATGGACGGTTTGTTTAGGTTAGTCGAACCCCCTGATTGATGCTCGTCAATCAATTCGGTAGTCACAGTGAGAAGGTGCAATTTTGGAGATTGGGTGGATCATCTTGGGATTAAGTTACGACGAGATGGACTAGAATGATGGTTGATTGCCGCTTCGGAACTCGACAGTACCGGGGTTGAATGGTACAATAGCTGCTGACACCAGTCCATGGGACTCAACCTCCCCAGACATTACACGATGCATAATTCGAAATTCCGGTTGTTGACAATTGTCTTCTCTCTATCGGCGCTTGTCTGTTCGGCAGACCGACCTTCTGTCTGCAGTTACAACCAACTTCCGGTCCCGGCAGCAATTTGTGTTCTAATTAAATTCATTCCCTTTGTGTCAATCGAAGGGGCGGTCCCAGTGCCCGAGTTGTAGACCCACTTTTCCCACGTGAAACGTGCGCTCTCGCAAAACAGGGACTCGTGTGTATCAACACATCATCCAAGCCGGCGACGACCCACCGCCGGGACCCGCAAGCAAAGTAGGTCCTGACAGAGCCCCTTCGGGGCGGAGATGAGCAGGCCTTGCCAGATGGGTTCGTCTACCGGTTTGCTACGATGTGTAAGTGTGTTTGCCCAAAAGGATTCACAAATAAAGATACACACAAGTACATTACATATGTGCACCACATTGTCACTGTCATACTCTGTTGACCAGCTCAACCATCGCCGGCTCCTTCTCTAATTACAATTCCCAAATCTGTTGAAAACTTGCCGACTCAATGCCATAAATGTGACAAAAGAGCACAACGCCACACAAATTCATGATTAAATTAAATTCCCTGTCTTCATGGAGGAGTCACAAGCCGGGTAAGGACGCCGCACAATATTGCACAAGGACGACCCGGTTGGCCCCACAAGTTTATGGGCGACCCCGGGTCTCAGAACGGACTTTTCCCCCGGCAATAACTTTGTTCGGTAAGGTCTCAACCTCCCCCTTTGGGGAGCTACAACGCTATCCAAATAGCGAGATTATTGTTTACATGCTATTACGATCCTTCTGGTAACGGCGACGATGGAGCGGTTGGTCCCTCGTAAAGTTTTCAACCCCTTTTTGGGCGTAGAAACGGTGTCCCCAAGTGGCATTCCACAAAATGGAGCCAACCAGGGGAAATCCGGGGTGGGCCAGCGCCTACTTTTTCGAGCATGCTGCACTCTATCGTGGAGGAGAAAAGAGAAAACCGAGGGGTACTCGAGCTGTCAAAAAATAATTGTTTTAGTATCATCTTTGCGCGGCGAGCGGATTCCGGTTCGTAATTTCGGAGATTTATGAGCCCTCTTGACGAGTGCGAGTGCAAATCTGTGTACTTGGGCGAGGAGCAACAAGTGCACTTGTTCGTGTAGCAATAAAAGTGAGTGGAATTTTGCTCAACCATCATTGTTGTAGAGGGGTGTTTATGCTTCTAACCTGAATTTGAAATAGATAAACTCGCGTTAGCTGTCAATGACCGCCGATGAGATGGGAAAGTAATGTGCTCTTTTGATTGAGGTGAAATGTTTTCGTTCAAGTCTAAATCTGAAACAAAAACCTTCAGTCGACTCAATGGTTGCTGATCTTCCCTTTCTCGATCATTCTCCATCTGTCGATGGTTTCTTCAATCCCTGGCTGTTTGAAGCATACTTCCATTATTAACTTTTACTAAGTTCTATAACCGGATGCCTCCTTTCCTCGGAGGTCCCTTCGACATTGACACAGAGAGAGAGAGAGAGTCGAGTGTACTTCGGTGCTTTTCTTTCCTCGAGATTGTCTCTAGTTCGACCAATGCCTTCCTCGAAAGTCCCTTGGTTTGTTTTACTGTCAATTATCCAAACCTTTCTTTAGACACTAGATCCTCTGTAATTATTAAGTCAAATGTAATTACAAAAGCCGACTCGGTCCTAACCAGGTCCCAGTACCGAAAAGGACCTAACAAAAAAAAAATTTTGAAAAAAAACCTTTCATTAGGCTTGTTCGTATCTGGCAAATAACATTTTACAAATTAAAATGGAGCATTTCTCTCAGATTTCGGTCATTCGATTTTTTTTTGTATTTTTTAATCCGATTGAAACTTTGTTGGTGCCTTCGGTATTCCCAAAGAACCCATTTTGCTCCATTAGTTTGTGCAAATAATTTTCCATACAAATTTGGCAGCTGGCCATACAAAAATGATGCATGAAAATTCAAAAATCTGTATTTTTTGAAAGAATTTTTTGATTGATTTGGTGTCTTCGTCAAAGTTGTAGGTATGGATATGGACTACACTGAAAAAAAAATGTTTTAGAGGACATCAAAAATCAAAGGCTTGACCATTTCAGAAAATATTTTTTTTTGAATAGTCAAAAAATTTCCTACAAAATTTGAAAATACTTTTTTCTAAAGGTCGAATGAATTTTGACGTATTATTACGTTTTTTTTTTAAACATTTATTTATTTTTTGTTTTCGCTATAATTTGTAAATTCTGTCAAACGAATTTTGACCAACTTGTCCAATATCTCAAAAGATTTTGTCAAAAATAGTAGTTTATGCAACAAGTTGCAAAAAGAAGATTTTTTCAGCACGAGTTGTACATTTATCCAACGAGGTTTACCGAGTTGGATAAATACGACGAGTGCTGAAAAAATCAAGTTTTGCAACGAGTTGCTTACAATATTTTTTGCAATTTCGAAAAACGCGGAATTATATGTCAAACATTCATGTGTTGATTAAATTCATCGTTCAAAACAAAAAAATATTGAAAAATGTTACTTTTCAATACTAGCGTTGAAAAGTTCAACTTTTCAGCACCAATTTCAGTGCTGAAAAGTAGAACTTTTCAGCACTGTTATTGAAAGGTATTAATTTTCCATTCTGTTATTTTTGGTAGGGAAAAGTAGGCCGTTTCGGTTTTCCAGAAGGACAGGAAAAGTTGACAGTTTCACAGTGGAATTGCAAAATAGTAGTTTATGCAACAAGTTGCAAAAAGAGGATTTTTTCAGCACAAGTCGTACATTTATCCAACGAGGTTCACCGAGTTGGATAAATACGACGAGTGCTGAAAAAATCAAGTTTTGCAACGAGTTCCATACAACATTTTTTGCAATTTCAAAAAACACCCATTGAGTGAAATTTTAAGTCGAATTTTCATGTATTTTGTCAATAAATTGTTTGAATCCAAAAAAATGTTGAAAAGTGTTACTTTTTGAAACAAGTGCTGAAAAGTTCAACTTTTCAACACCCATTTCAGTGCTGAAAAGTAGAACTTTTCAGCATTTATTTTGAAAAGTGTTGTTATTCGATTCTGTTATTTTTGGTACAGAAAAGTAGGCTATTTCGTCGTTCAAGAATGACAGGAAAAGTAAGTAGTTTCACGACGGAATTGCAAAAATGTTATTTTGCGCATTTATTTTTGTGAAAAGTTAAATTATGAATAGAGTTTTTTTCAGGTCTGTAACTATTTTTTTCTGAGAAGTTCCAAGCAATATCTGCAACATTGCCGGAGACACCAAATTGATCAGACGTTCTGTTCACAAGATGCAGATTTATTAATATCTTAAAAGCCGCTAAATTTTAATAGAGACTTGTTTGGACTGAACTAATGATGCAAAATGACTTCTCACGAGATTTAAACAACAACAAAATTACTGATAATAGTCGTTGTCTGAAGTGTCAGAGAATGGATCGTCATATGTAACAAAAAGTACAGTTTGGGTCCAATGCCAATTTTTTTTTATCCTTTTTTTGCAATCTTTTTTGTATGGAGCGTGGACAATGGTCTATTCCAAGGTTATTAATCGATAGAATTATCGTCAATAAAATTATCGTCGAAAAATAACGATAATGGTTATTCTTATCGTCGGGACGAAAACTATAATTTATCGTTATCGTTATTTTTATTCCGATAATTCTATCGGTGATAATTTTATCGACGATAATGGATGATAATTTATATGTAATATATTTCTATAATTGACTAAAACCAACCAAATTATCTTTATTTTTCAGGCTTCCTGTTATTTGATATTGTTTTGATAATATGGTTAGTTTCAAAGTATAAATACTTAAAAAAATCACAAAATACCGTATTTTTTTAAAGTAATAAATTTGTTTTATAATTTGCAATATGGGTATCAAACGATTCGAAATTTAGCATGTATTTTAACTGTTTTTTGAATTATATACTCAAATTTTCACAATTCGTAATATGGGTATCAAACGATATGAAATTTTGCACGTATGTTAACTGTGTTAGAGTTTTTTTAATGAAATACTTTAATTTACACAAAATACCGTATTTTCTCGAAAATCCTAATTTTTTTATAATTCGCATTATGGTTATCGAACGAAGTGAAATTTTACCTGCTCATTTATCGTTTTTCATCGTTTGAGAACCATATTGGGAATCATAGGAAATTGTATTTTCGAGAATTTTGTGAAAATTTAAGTATTTCATACAAAAAACTCTTAAACAGTTAAAATACATACAAAATTTCAAATCGTTTGATACCCATATAGTATTTGTTTTGTTTAAAAATTGTCCACAAGAGGGGGAGGGTCTGAGATTTTGAAAAAAAAGTGTCCACGTGGTTTATGGATGTTCTCAAAGTGACAAAATAATTAAATCCATACATTTGTCAATTTAGCAAATTTCAAATGTTATCGTTTCATACGTGCATTATGGATCAAATTGAGCTGAGAACGCCATTGAAAATCCCCAAAATTCGATTTCAATCATGAGATATTAAATTATTTCAATCCTGAGTTATAAAAATAAAAGCCTGAAAATTGATGTAAGTGCGACAACTGGCCAAAGGAATTTCAGATCAAAACGTGTTTGACACAGGTACAAGCTCGACTGCCGTACACAATTGTAATCATAACTCGGGACTCCGGCAACCAAATTAAACCAAACGTCAGGACAATGCACAGAATGGACAACCGAACGAAACGTGTTTGTTATTGTTTACATTGCGTGCCCTCGGAACGTCAAAAAGCGACGTACGACAAGATAGCGCGACAGCGTCGTGTTGATGAACAATTGTTTCCCGGATTTGTTTCATTCGGTCTAATCCGAGTGAAAAAAAAGTTTTTTAAAGTTGTTGAAAATTTATGTTAAAAAAATCATTTAACCCGATTCAAAAAAATGGTTTTCAAATTATCTTTAAAATGTCGGGGTTTTAATTTAAAATCAGGATGGAAAGATTAAACTTTTTTTTAATATCCAAAATCGTCATTTAGTTATAACGTAATTTTTATGGTTTTTCCCATTTCAGATAACATCATGAAAATGTGCAATAAAATGGATCGATTGAAATAAAAATCTGCCATCATAAAAAATTATCAGGTAAGGCATCGTAGCTGTTGTCACCGCCATACAGTTAACAGCTCTCTTTTTTAATAGTGAAAAGATTGGATATGAAAAGAAGTTAAAATTTGTCCAGTATTCACACGCTGTCATTAAGTTAACCAACGTCAAAACTTCGTCTACCTGGAAATTAATAATTTGCCACATTTTCCCCGACACAAAGTTTTGCTGCCGAGCATCACCTCTATCAACTTTAACGTCGTTCCGGATGTGTGTGAGTTGCCAAAAATGACGACGCTGGATTCAAACTTCAGTGTTTCAAGCCCAGTTTTCACCGTCACACACTCAGTTCAGCTGACGACTGGAGAAATGTTGCTTTACCATGCAGATTAAAAAGGTTAATGAAAACATATCCCAGAGTCGGCTTACCGGAGTGAAGTGAAAACTTTCCGCAAATTTAAAACTACCTCGAATCCATATTATATATCCATATTTATTAGCTGGTTCAATTTATGCCTCAACTTCCAGCGGGAATCGATCTGCTCTGATAATTACAACGCCATCACCTTCTTCGTTGAGGCCGTTGGCCAGCCTATAATGGTGGTTTGGTCACGTACCGCGCCAAAAAACCAAATCCCTCAAAACGCCAAACTGTAACGGCTACAAATTAGCACCTGTTTCGATGGCCACAGCAGCGAGGCCCCTGAAACGCCTCGAGGCCCCACAACAATGGGCAGAGATACGTGAGAGATCAAGCTGGAGACCTACCACGTGACTGGATGTTTGAGAAATGGCACTGCGAAAAATTAAAAAAAAAATTAAAAAGATTCTCACCATCAAAGGTTTGAAAAGTCTGCTAGTTTTTTTTCACAGTGTAAGATGCTAATCTGCAGCTAATTTAATTGAGGCGATCATCATCCGAGTGCCTAACGCGTAAAAGATGCTGATGCCATCTCACGATAAAAAGAAAGCAAGCGTAAAATGGCGTGACGACGTTTACGAAATGCTTTTCATTGCCTTGTTTTGAAGCTTTTGGAGCTTTTGCAATTTGGCCTGGACCTCGTTTGCTAGAAGCTTCTTTGTTTTATTTTTTGTGTGATTGTCATGTAAAATATTTAAAGTACAGCAATTTTAAAAGAATTTCTTGCAAAAAGCACTTCACGTCCACATGAAGTTTCCACTCCATAAACCACACACCAATCTGTCCAACATCGGCATCATCTAGATATAGAGAGAAAGGGAGACGAAGAAGTTGCAGCAGCAGTAAACGAGCTGACAACTTCCCAATCCTCGCATTCCAACCCGAACAGACGGAAATAACATGGGAATGACATTTTTTGATATTTGAACATATTAGGCCAATAACAATGTGTGTTATTTATAACAAGATTTATTATTCGTCGTTATATTTTTTGTTGTTGTTGGATTGTTATTGTAATAAAATACTTGTAACACTTTCTTTGCAATGACAAATATTGTGAAAATAACAGACAGTGTTATGAAATCTTCTTGAAAAATCAATTTTTGCATAAGATTTTAATAGCAGTTTATGTTATCATAACAAAATTTGTTATTGGTCTGATATTAGTTGAAACCCAAAACAGCTTCCCGAGCAGACGGTAATAACTTGAGAATAACATTTTTAGAAATTTGAAAATACTAGACAAATAACATTTTATGTTGTTTATAACAAGATTTGTTATTCGTCGTTATGCATTTTTTGTTATTGGATGGTTATTGTAATAACAGACTAATTAAATTTTTAAGTCATTCTTCGAACAAATCTTTGTTATTATTTTTTTTTATTTTAACATCTAATCCGATCATCCTAATAACAGTTGGAGATAATCTTTCATAACAAAAAAAGTTATTCCAAAGTTGTTGTGGCTTTCAACTAATATCTGTCCAATAACAAATTTCATTATGATAACATAAACTGTTATTCCACTCTTATGCAAAAAATGGATTTTTCAAGAAGATTCCATAACACTTTCTGTTATTTTAACAGTATTTGTTATTGAAATGGTATGAATTTTGTTACTATTGTCTGCCCGGGAAGCCAAGGACCCGGGACTGGAGAATCGCATTAAGTGATTCCGGACACGTGTTTTTGCTTGCCGGGTGGTTGTATCTTGTATTTGCGATTTACAGATTTCCCCCCGGTGTTCTTGTTCGGATGGTTGGTTAGAAGTCGGAAACGAGAAGAAGGGTAGCAAAACTTCACGTGTGCACCCCGTGGGGACACGTGGACCTCTGTTAAGTGCTGCAGCAGGTACTGGGGAGAAACGGTTGATGTTCAACAATCCTTCTGCATGCCTTCGCCAGGATTCGCTCGGAACATGTGTTTTGCGAAGAATGTCTGCGTGAAAGTGTGGGAAATGCAAGAGGTGTCCACGTATTACGGTTTGATTGTTGAAGAATGGAGGAGGCTGACTGGGATTGAAGGTAGATAAAGGTTTTAACATGTCTGAACAAGGCTTGTATAGATTGGTTTTATTGTTCTCTTCTATTTTTTCTGTTCTTTTGTTCTTCATTTATTTATTTTTCTGTTTTTTTTTTATTATCTGTTGTTTTCCCCCCTTTTTCATCGGTTTCTTCTCTATGTTATAACTTATTCCCCACTTCGCTTTTCATTTACATAATGACTTTGTTTCACTATTTTTATCACTGAGTGCATGAGAGATGACTTTCATCATTTCTCCACGCCACAGCACAGCTTCAGTTTGTCTGTCTGCTCTTCGTCTGAAAGTGATACAATTCCGCCCATTTCTCCAATTTCACTTCCACATATCTGAGTGTGTCTTCGTCAAACCCCGTCATCGTTTGACTCTTCCCCTCCATAGAGAGCGAGGTAGGTAATCACAATCAAACGGGCAAAACAAAAGCAAAAGTTCGAAAGGAGGAAAAAAAACGTGAAGAAAACAAAGTAATTAAAAATTTAAAACCATATGCGATCGAAAGTGAAAACACAAATGAGCAACTGACACACACACACTGGCAGACATGTGAGGTTCACAATTAATTCATTTGTTTTCCACCAATTTCTCGCCAAGCCACGCCACTTCGTTTGTGCACAGGTGAGCAAAGTGTCATATTTCCCGCTCTCTGTTACGACGGAGGGGGGCGCTTTCTGCTTCGGTTGTAATCTGAGCAAGACCTGCGCTTTGAGACGTAATCTTTTTTTTAATCTTTCAAATGTTTTTGTAGAGGAAATAAGATCATTTCTATTTTTCAATATTTGAAGAGTATCTGATTCAACTTCCTTAATATTTTCCAAATCTGCTTGTTTATGTTTGGCTATTTCGTTTGGCTGGTACAAATTTTATTTAAAGTTTTTGCTCGAAAAATCTTTTTTTTTTCTAAAAATTTAAAAATGTGAGCAGCAATCTGAATACAATGAGATGAAATTAATTTAAAATGCGTTTCATGGTGTTCAGCATCACATTCAGCATGTTTGAGTTGATTTAAAAGACTTTTGTATTTCTCGAAAAATTTCGATATTTAGGTTTTTTTTTACAAAAAAAATTGTTATCGTCAAATCTTTTACTTTTTGAAAATTAATAATTTCAAAATAATTGAACGAGTGTAAAATGCATTTTAAAACACCTTTTTTCCATGCAAATGTTTAAACAATGGCTTGTTATTTCTATGTTTATATTTTTTACTTTCTTATTATTGCAAACAGTTCTACCATTAAATCTGAAGTATGAAGAAATTATTTTGAAATTATCTAAAAAAACTTGTTTCAATTCGAAAACATTCTCTAAAACCATTAAAAGATTTATTTGAAAAACTTTTCAGACCTGTATGGACAAATTTTACAAAAAAAAAAATAGATAAAATATGCTTGAATGACCATTATCTTCGCAAATTTTATAAGTGACTGTTTATATAATGACTATGAAATTGTTTAAAATAAACATATAAAACATTTTGAAAAAAGATTTAAATTCAGCAAAATTTAGTTTTTTTCAATATCTTCAAATTCAACCTTTTGGATCTCGAGTCGAGATTCTCGATCTACCTACATCCGATTGAATGGTGTACTGAAAATTTCAAATAAACGTCATTTTCATAAAAAATAGATAAAAAATATATTGATACCGCTACCACTTCCCCAACAGACCTGTAAGAATACCAAAAACGTGTAATTTTATTGGAAATTAAATTTTCTTTTCCAACTTGCAATTACTTAACATGTGTGTTTTGCATTAATGTCACGTGTTTTTTGTAACTTTGCATGGATATTTTTAAGTAGTGAAACAATATTCAATATACTCTCAATTCTATGTGGTTAACTTGATTGTTCGATCCAGTTGATCAGTTTTTCCTCTTGAAAATTATAAAGTTTTGTTAAGCAATTCAAAGGTTACAATTGAAAAACTAGTTTTAACAGATAATTATTGAAAACTACAGTCTACCTTTCATATTTTTCATAGAACTTGCTCATGCTACAATTTTGCTCTAGATTCAACACTACTACACTACGAGGAAGGCACCAATCAGGTGAAGGTGGATCAAGAAATTTTATTTGTTGAATGAAAATATGTAAAATAATAGTAGTTTATGCAACAAGTTGCAAAAAGAGGATTTTTTCAGCACGAGTCGTACATTTATCCAACGAGGTTCACCGAGTTGAATAAATATGAAGAGTGCTGAAAAAATCAAGTTTTGCAACGAGTTCCATACCACATTTTTTGCAATTCCGAAAAACACCCATTGAGTGAAATTTTAAGTAAAATTTTCGTGTATTTTGTCAATAAACCGTTTAAATCTAAAAAATGTTGGAAAGTGTTGCTTTTCGAAACAAGTGCTGAAAAGTTCAGCTTTTCAGCACCCATTTCAGTGCTGAAAAGTAGAACTTTTCAGCATTTATTGTGAAAAGTGTTGCTATTCGATTCTGTTATTTTTGGTACAGAAAAGTAGGCTTTTCGTCGTTCAAGAATGACAGGAAAAGTAAGTAGTTTCACGACAGAATTGCAAAATCAAAATTATAGGGAAATTCTCGTATCTTTGGCAGGTTAAGCTCTCGCTCCTAACTCCATCCAATTTGCTGATTTTCACTATTTAAACAACTAATTTTGCAAAACTTTTGGTAGAAACTTGCTTGCTCACTTCTTATTGAGCTATTTACCACTCGATTTCAGTTGAAAACGCTTTTATTTAGCTTTAGTTGCAAGTCAAAGTTCTGACCTGCCAACATTAGAGGCACGCTGGAATTAGATGCTGTTCCCCTAACACGAATTAGATAATATTCAGAAAATTTTGTCTTTGTTAGGATTTTTCCTCAGTTTACTTGAATTGCCATAGAATCATTTTGACTGCTGACTTATACCAATTGTTTACCAATCATTAACTTAAAATAAAACTCATTTACTGTGTAGATATTGTTTAAAAACTATTTATTTGCACTTTTAACCATCTTTTACAAACAATTTATATAAATGCTTAACTAAGTAACACAATGACCGGATAATCCATCAAACTTTGAAGCAACTCGCCACAAACTTTGCCTTCTGTTCAACGCAGAAAATAACGCTCTCTTCATCGTCTAAAAAGCAAGCCATTTATCATATTTGCAACCAGTTCTTCCCCTCTTCTGCGCCACACTTTCCCCATAAAAGTCCTTCTAACTTTGCTCAAACACAAACAACGCACCCCCCCCCCCTTTTTTGCATACGGAATACTCCCTCCTACTGTTCCCAGCTCAGCTGCCCGGCTCTCGATTAAGTTCACAACTGTCAATCACTGACCCCTGACGACACTGCTCTTGCTCCTCTCCTCCTCCTTGGTGCCGATTTTGCCAGTACCGAACCCACTCTTGCTCCTCCTCCTCCTCGGTGGTAATCATCGTCGACGAACTTCTCGGAAACTCATCACTTTCGATTATTGTTTTAGCATCCCTCTTGGTTGGTGGTGGCGGTGGTTCCGGAGGGGGTGTGAATTCGATTTGTTGACCTTGTGGCATCGATTCCCCCCGGGGGTCGCTGGAAAGTCCAACTTTGTGAGGAAATTGGCCCGGAATCGTCGGTGGTAAAGTTTGATGAGTTTCTGTGGGGAAGAAAATCGGTTTATAAGAACACAATTTGTTAGCCGTTAACGAAACTTGCCCGCTTTCTTGGAGGAAAGTTCTTGCTCGTTTCTGGTGGTGAACAGTCGTCCAAAGCTGAGGATTAGTTCGTCCAGCATTTGATTCGAAGTCACTGGCTTGGGCGGTTGGTCCGGATTGTGTTCGCCAACCACCTCCGGCGGAACATCCCCCCTGACGGGATCCTCCAACAAGTACTTGTTCTTTTTGGCTTCCTCCTCGATAAATGTCTTCACTTCGTGTCGAAAGTAATCGTTTATGAGTCGCCACACGCCGGCACTGTACCCGATCACAATGCCCACGAAAAAGAAACTTCGCAACGCTATCAACAACATGTTTTTGCACTTTATTCACTTAACAAACTGTGTTCTTTAAAACTCATCCTCCCCATCCTCCCCAAAGTACGACATCAGCATCTCGTACGACTTCTTCATCTGTGGCCAGGCCACCGTCAGGAACATCACGATCGAGTTGGCCACCACAAACAGCTTCAGCATTTCAGAACCTGAAAGCAAAAAACAAAAAAAAAACATGTTAAAATCCCCGCACCCAAAACAACAAACCCTGTTCGGTTTCGCGTTACCTTGCGAGGAGCGCAAATATTCGGCAAAGCCCGAGTTCTGGTCCTCGTCGCCGGTGGCGTTGGTTTGAGCGGAAGTGTTGACGGCAGCGGCTGCCTCATTACCGGCAGGGGCTTTCTTAGAGGATTTGCCCCGGGAGCCGCCGGCAGCGGGCGATTTTTTATTGCCACCGGAAGGCATGGTGGGACATCCGATTGGCGGTTGTAGGTGGAAAAAGCAATCTTGGGCACTGGAAGAAAGATGGGAGAGAAAAATATAGTCAATAAAAATGAAATTGTTTGTTAAAATACAAAAACAAATAAATTTGGTTTTTATTGATTTTTTTTAATTTGATTCAGTGAACCTTAAAAATATTTAGGTAAGAAATAATTAGAAATAAATAAAATAAAACAAAATAATTGATTTACAAAATTCATTTCTCTTGCTTATGTTTCGATCTGAAATTCAGAAGTTTAGAATTGTGAAGTAATTTTTTCTACGATGTTTGATCAAAATGGTATTTTTCTAATGCTTTCAAAGTTTTTTTTTTAAAGATTATCACCTTTTTTAACATTCGAAGATATCGTAATACGATAAAATTTATCAGCGATAAACGACGATTATTTATTTGAATCAACCTATCGTAAAGAAAAAAAAATGATAAAATTTTAATATTTTGCAACATTGGTTTCAAAGGACACAATAATTAGCATGCATTTTTTACTACATTTGAAGCATAAGTTCAAAATACATATTTTTTACAACAATTTTGTAGTCATGACTCAAAAAATTTGCGGCATTTTAGCCTATATTGCAGAAATTATGGAAATTTGTGTTCCATTATTTTTAATGAATTGTGAGTATTTTACACTTCAAACTCTAACGTAGTGAAAGTCTAAACAAAATCTCACGCCGTTTACTACACATATTGCAAATAAGGGTGGTACAAATTTAATTTAAAGTTGTTGTCACCACGTTCAAAATCGTCCTGAAAAGTCAAGGGTCAAAAAAGTTTAAATTTTCAACGGTAATTTAAGTGCATACAACTGAAACAAATTTTAAATGCATCTCTGCGTTGCGTAGCAGTTTTAGCATGTTTGAGTTAATTCAAAAATCTTGTGAATTTTTGTGAATTTTCGATGTAAAATGCCACAGAGAAAAACTTTGAAAAATATTTGCATCTGCCTTATTGAAATTTCAGTATTTTTTTTAAAATAAATCATTTTTTGAACATTAGAATACTCAACAGAAAAAGTTTTAATGTAGTGAAGGTTTACACAAAATTTGGCGTCATTTGCAGTATTGTAAATGGGTGATAGAATAAATTATTTGATGATTTCTGCATCAAAATATCACATGGTTTAGCGACCATTACTATAGCTTGTGAGTTATCTTCTTTAATCTCGTGATTGCCATCATGAGCACTCTCTTTCTCGTTCACTAACACTCGCCGAAGATTCTTTTGTTTTCTCAGAAAAAAAAACACACAATGATATAACGTGAGAAGGGGATTGTGAATGGATCACTGACTATGTTCCGTTCAACTGCGTTGGAAAATTTAATTTTGTAGCGGCTTTTGTGACTACGCTTTGTCGACGGGAGATGTTTGTGAATGCAGAAATGAGAGAGAGAGAAAAAGAGAATGTCACACGGGATTGTGTTATCACGAGATAAAGGCCGACATTTTTGTTGCTGAGAATTTCGCGACGGAAAGGGTGAAAATTGGGAGATTAAGTTTGGAGTTTGAGTATTTTCGAAAAATACGGTATTTTTTCAATTTTTTTGAATGGTTTTACTTTTAAACTTGCTACCCGGGCAAACGGTAATAACAAAATTCTTGCCATTTCAATAACAAATACTGTTAAAATAACAGAAATTGTTATGAAATCTTCTTGAAAAATCCATTTTTGCATAAGGGTTAAATAACAGTTTATGCTATCATAACAATATTTGTTATTGGTCTAATATTGATTGAAAGCCAAAACAACTTTGGAATAACATTTTTTGTTATGGAAGAATATCGCCAACTGTTATTGGGATGATCGGATTAGTTGTTAAAATAACAAAAAATAATAACAAAGATTTGTTCCAAAAATAACTTAAAATGTTATTCGTCTGTTATTACAATAACAATCCAATAACAAAAAATCATAACGACGAATAACAAATCTTGTTACAAATCTTGTTATTAATAATATATTGGTCAAGTATTTTTAAATATCAAAAAATGTTATTCCCAAGTTATTTCCGTCTGCTCGGGTTGTTTCAATGATTTGTTTGTTCATTTTAATATTTGTGCATAAGTTTGATTTGAAATTTAAGCTTAATTTTGTCGAACATACGAAATCGGCCCATTTCGACCATTTTTATTTTTTGTATTTTTTATTTGGCTCACAGCTGTTCATACAAAAATGGTACGTTAATATTCGATTGTTGAGGACTTTTCAGAAACAAATAGGTAGACGTAAAACAAATTGGTGATTGTTTAATTAACTTTTTTCCAAAAAACTACAATTTCCCAAAATCTTTTTTTTTTGTTTTTTCTTTTTTCAATATGTTTTAGAGGACAAAACCCCGCATCTTTTAAGCCATTCAGAAATATGAACCAACATTTTTCCGACGAGTTATGATTTGTTTAAATAGTGATTTTTGTAAAATGTAAAATTGGAATCTTTTACCTAAATGTTGATCAAATTTTTATGTAAAAACGAATTTGTAATCGAAAAGAACATTACATTTTTTTGTTAAGTCTTTCAAATTATAGCTATCCAAAATTAAATTTTGTCCGAAAAATTCCGGTCGTTTGACTTTTTAAAATAGTGTTCATGATTGTTCATGCTTAAAAAAAATTTCTTTCAAAAAGTTCAGAAAATTTCGTCTAAGAAACATAAAATTTTGGTCTACTGCACAGTGGGAAAAAACCGAGTCAAAAAACGGACTTAATTGATGGCCGTCATTTAGAAATTTCAACCAAGACTTTTCTTACGTGAAAAATTTCGAGGAATCGATTGGTGATGGTGAGAACCCGCGGAAATTTGAGTAAACCCCGTTGATGATCATTTTTTTACGTAAGAAGGAGTTATGTCAATGTATTGGACATTTCAGAAACATATTTAAAACCGATAAAAACAGTAAAAAATAGGGTTAATCGGGCTATTCCAAGGGTTCTCACTATCACAAATTGATTCCTAGGAATTTTTGACTTCAGAAAATGTTAGTCTTATTTTTTTTGTTTATTTTTTTAAATATTTGCTTATCTTAAAAAAATTCGGTTACACATTTAAAACTAATAAAAAAAAAAACAGGGTAAACCAGCCTTAAACGGGGTTCACGCAAATTTCGGTGGATTCTCACCATCACCAATTGATCCCTCGGAATTTTTCACGAGAAAAAATCTTTGTTGAATGTTCTAAATGACCACCATCAATTAAGTCCGTTTTTTGCCTCGTTTTTTCCCACTGTGCACTGGTTGCTGAGATACAACGGGTACAAAAAAAGGAAAATTGATGTTTTTGAAGTCTCACCAAAACAAGCCTCCATTTTCGAATGTCGATATCGCAGCAACATTCGTGAAAATTTCCGGTATTTTCGAAAACAATATTTTGAATGTTGTTGAATCTAGACCGAAACTTCAAAAGGGCCATATATTCAATATTGGGCCTTTTAAAATGTTAGTCTTGATTAAAATAATTTACACGGAAATCAGAATTTATCGGACAAAATTTTACTTTGAATGGCTATATTTTGAAAACGGAGCACTTAATTAAACTCTTAATTAACTCGTCACCCAAATTTTGGTCCATTCTTCAGAATTGCTTAAAAGATGCAGGGTTTTGTCCCTTAAAACATATGAAAAATTTCATAAATTAAAAAATACGGATGTTGCAAAATTGAATTTTTATTAAAAAAAGTTAATTAAAAAATCACCCATTTTTTCCGTGCAACATTTTTTTCTGAATAGTCCTCATCAATACCTACAACTTTGCCGAAGGCACCAAATCAATATTTTTTTTTTCAAAAGGTACAAATTTTCGAATATTTACGTTCCATTTTGGTATGGTGACAATAAAGAAAATCTTCATTAGGAATTCCTTCTGGCTTGATGTTTTAGGTAGTAACAAATAACTCTTAAGGGTAAATTCGGATCGTTTTGCAGTCTTCGACAATGTTGTTTGTCATAAAATTTTACATTAGAATCTCACACTTGGCTATGATCCAACACATTTACCACCACATTTTGGTGAAATTTTGAAAATTGCTTCAATTTGTTTTTTTCAATTTTATTTTTTCAAGGCGAAACCTGAAAAAAATGTTTTTTTTTCATATTTTCATTTTTTTTGTTCTTTTCTACTTTCCTCGTCCCAATTTCTTTTCCCAGAATCCGGAGAAATGATTCATTTCAGCCTAGGGAGATGCGTACGTGTTGTTTTGGTTAGTTTGTCCCTCATTTCCGTCCTCGTCCTTGCTAGCTCACTACTAGACGTTACAAACCAAAACTGCACACACGTGACATGTCCGAAAATAGGTACCGTAAATTCACCCTACCACCCACAGTGTGCAAAATCTAATCAATCAGCACATCCTCCGGAAATGGAACATGACCAACCCGTAGGTGTGTTGGCAGGGCTATTTCTGGGACTTCCGAGGATTACGACTGCAGCAGCTGCTGTGGTTTTATTAGAGTTGTGTTGGGCGGAGAAAGCCAGTCATTACGTGCGTAAATCGGGACAAATATTTTTCGGGGATTTGTATTTGTGATGAGATTTTTCGGACCTATTTTTGTTGTGATTTTGGCACTAATTTGATTTTTTTCTTTTTATTTACAGGTAAGGTGAAGAATATTATGAATCGAGGTAGATTTGATGCTTTTTTTTCTTAAGATTTTCTACTTCACTGTACTTTTGTTCTTTTGTTTTTCTGCTCTTCTGTTCTTCTGCTCTTCTGTTCTTCTGTTTTTCTGTTCTTCTGTTCTTCTGTTCTTCTGTTATTCTGTTCTTCTGTTATTCTATCTTTGTATTCTTGTCTTCTTTTCTTTATTCTTTTATTTTGTTTCGTTTAAGACTCAGTCCATTTAGTCTCTCAACCAAATAAATCTTTCTTAATCTCTCTACCTTCCCCTCCATCAATCTATTTCACCCGTGACCTGTTGCATCCAATAAAACCTTCATCTTGAGGAGACGCGCCTGCAACAAGTCAGCCTTCAGCCTGACATTGACGAGGGGCTACGACGCCCCCCTCCCGTCACCCCCGACATGACTTGACCTTCCGGGACCTGACTTCTACTTTTCAGCTCCCACTCTTTTCAACCAGTTCGAGCGCAGGTGTCCTCCTTGGCAAATTTTCCGCGCCAATTGCGTCAATCCGAAGCTCCCCCTCCAAGTAAACGCAAATTTAATTAGGGTTCAAATTTGGGGCGCGGACTCCGGTCTCCTCATTGCCAAGTGTACTCGAACATTTCGCAAAGTCGCTCGCCGCCGCCGAGAAACCTTTCAAATTGCAAAAACAGAACCATGAAGCAATAAATCATGACTGGTGGTGGTCAATTCTTCTTCACTTTTACCAGCTTTTTTTTTTGTTTGTGGTGTTGTGTGCTTTCACGCTCGAGTTCCTTCGGAATCAAAGTGGCGTTGAATGCGCTCTACAAACCTTGATTTGACCATCAGGTGGTTGGTGAGTTTTTTGGATCAGGTGGTTGTCATTCTTGAAGCTTTGAAGGATAATTTTGTGGAAGATTGCAAATCCATTAGACTTTGATAATTCAATTCTGATGCCTGCTTTACTTTCCCATAATTTCGCTGCCTGCCAGCGGTTAGGGAAATCTGGTTTTCCAGAGGTAATTTTTAGTTTTAAAAGAGCATATATATTTTTTCAGAGAATTGTTTTAAGTTTGTCTGAGAAATGTGGGCTGGCATTTTTTTTACAATGCCGTATTTTTTATTGCTAATGGATATCATTTCAGGTAATTTGGACAAAGCTGAACAAAAAACTCAAATTTTCCTTAAATTCGGAACACTTCCAGAAGTTAATTAAAATCCCCCATAATTTCAAGGCAAGGGTCCCGTTTTTCGGTTCAAAGATCTGACATCACTATCACGGAGTTGACCAGATCGCTTCTACTTCTTTTTTCTTAATTTTTTTGTATTTTTTAATCCGACTGAAACTTTTTTGGTGCCTTCGGTATGCCCAAAGAAGCCATTTTGTATTATTAGTTTGTTCATATAATTTTCCATACAAATTTGGCAGCTCCGTACAAAAATGATGTATGAAGATTCAAAAATCTGTACTTTTGGAGGATTTTTTTGATCGTTTTGGTGTCTTCGGCAAAATTGTAGGTATGGATACTACACTGGAAAAAAATGATACACGGTAAAAAAATATTTGGTGATATTTTGTTAATTTTAATTTTTTGATATGTTTTAGAGGACATCAAATGCCAACTTTTCAGAAATTTCCAGGTTGTGCAAAAAATCTTTGACCGAGTTATGAATTTTTTAATCAATACTGATTATTTCAAAAAATCGAAATATTGGTCGCAAAAATTTTTCAACTTCATTTTTCGGTGTAGAGATCAAATTTGTAATCAAAAAGTACTTAAGTGAAATTTTGATAAAGTGCACCGTTTTTAAGTTCAATCCATTTTTAGACGACTTTTTGAAAATAGTTGCAGTTATCCATTTTTTGAAATTAGTGCACATGTTTGCCCACCTTTGAAAAAAATAATTTTGAAGAGTTGAGAAAATTCTCTATATTTTGCTTTTTTGAACATTGTTGATACGACCCTTAGTTGTCATGTTTGATTAGATTTCATTTTCAACTTGCGATTTATCGAAAACGATTCTCAATGTTAAAAAATTAAAGCTTTATGAAAGTTTTTGCTCATTTAACAAATCCTTACAGTTAAAATCATGTCCAACTTCTATAAAAAATCCAAACTAAACTTTTTGGTCCATTTCAGAAAGTTACTCGGACTAATCGCAAATTTTTTTTTACAATCAATCAGTGGAAGATTTTTTGTGAATCCCCTTGTTAGCTCCACTTAAACATTTTTTTTTATTTGACTACACACATTGCCCATCAACGAAAAGTGACAGGTCATTTTTCGACGTGTGACGTTACACCTGCAAGCGCAGGTGGTGAAATCGGTGTTCCGCCGAATAATCAAGATGATTATTTTTACCGATCTTTCGTGCGTCAAAAGATTTTCCATCCATCGCTGCTCTTGATTTTATTTTTTTTTTTAATTTTTATTTCGAAGAGCACAAAATTTCAAAAAAGTTTAATATTTCAACAATGATAATCGAACCATCTGCATGTTAAAAACAAACAATATTGAGACAAACCATTCCAGTTGGAAAATAATCCAAAAATAAATTGAAATCCTGTACCGGCAAACGGTATCCCGATTTGAAAATTTGACACTGAGAAAAACTTATTTTTCACAAAATTTAAACTTCAAGTGGCTCTGCAACCGGTAGTCCAATAAATAAAAAGTTTAAAAAAAAAAACATTTTTTCGAGAATTTTTAAGCTTTTAAACAAATTTTTTAGGGTATTCTTTTCTTTCTTGAATTATTTTTTGAACTACAAAAAAAAATAACATTTTTTCGATTAAAATACCTAAAATTGCATTGTGAAAAATGTTTAAGCTTTTTAAACGATGCTTTTTATCAAAGGTTGAGTCATTTTCGAAAGCAAATGTGATTTTTTTTTTATCTCGTCAATGATTGATTTTTGAAATGTTGGTTGACAGTACAGTCCAGAATCGATAATCCGATGGTTTGTATGGGATTTGGATGAACGAATTACGAACAAAAAAAATGTTTTCGTATTTTTTATTTTCTTACTTTTAACATCAAGTTCGAGTCCTGCAACCCAATTTTAGTCATATTTCAATGGTTTTTTTTTCACAGCTTATTTTTATTAGGTCCTTTTAGGTGCTGTGACCAGGTTAGGACCGAGGATCAGAAGTACAAAAAAATAATAATAAAATAATCGTCTTAGATGCTCATTTTCTCGTGCCATGTGTCAGCAAGTGTGCGATCACATCAATCTGTTCCTCTGGTGTCTTGCACTGCCTCAAGCGAACTCTGATATTTCCATGGTTGGTTGCATATTAAATTGAAAAATGTTTTTTTTTTTAATTTTCCATCACCACTATTTTGGTCGCCATCTTGGATATAAAAATTATAAATTACCTTAGAGTAGTTTAGAGGTCAAAAAAAGGGTCAACAATCAAAGAAAAGGCTTTTTTTTTCGTGATCTGATTATCTGAAGTGAAATTTTATCAAGGCCTTCGGATAATCGAGTCTGGATTGTGATTTGAATTTTCCCCAAAAATCACTCTTTTATCAAGAATTTATATCTCCGGTATGCAATTCCAGCTCAAATCAGGATTTTTTTCTGGTACTTTTGTACACAGAAAAAAAAATGTAAATTTGGAAGCTGTAATTTTGGAAGGTTGAATATTACCTCTTTTATGATGTAATTTTACCTCAATTTAGATTGAAAAAGTGACATTACACCAGAAAAGTGGTAAAGTTACACATTTCCAGAGGTAAAATTACATATTTTTTCTGACATTATGTAATATTACCATGATTTTTTTTTCTGTGTACCCGACCCTCTCCGATTTCAATGAAACTTTATAGACATGTTATCCTGGGCCTATATAAGCCATTTTTGTGTATATGGAGCCAATAGTACTCGAAAATAAAATTTGAGAAGGGCGTAAGTTATTTAAATATTTTTGTATTTTGCAATTTAAAAATTACTGTATCTCGAAGCCGTTGCATCGTATCAAAAAATGGTCAAAGACAAACTTGTAGGAAATTGGACGAGCTTACTGAAAAAAATACACTGAAACAAAAATACACGCCACATCTATGAGATTTTTTGATTTTTAAGTCTAAAACTTTAATTTAAAGGTAATGTCACGATTTTTTTTCGTTCAAAATTTTTGAGGAAATATCCTAAAATGTTACCAAAAGACCGAAGAAAAATGCAGGATGGTATGTCTCTCCTAAAAAAATACAAAAATTATTTACTAAAACTGTTTTTTTGATAAGTGGTCTAAACGTCAAAATTTTTAAAAACCAGTAGTGGGGATCGATTCTTCAGACAATTTTACATAAAAGTTTCCATATTGACCATTGTCCTATGTCTAATCCTTGGGAACCGCTGTATCGGTTTTGCCTTCCTCACGTTACTGAGGAAAGGCTATAAAATCACTCGAAAAACGAACTTCTCAATTAGACCTTCTAGACCCACCTTCATGTATACCTATCGACTCAGAATCAAATTCTGAGCAAATGTCTGTGTGTGTGGTGGGATGTTGATCAAAAAATTGTCACTCGATTATCTCGACATTGGCTGAACCGATTTTGTCCGTTTTGGCGTCATTCGATCCGTCTTGGGGTCCCATAAGTCGCTATTAAAAATAATGCAGTTTAGTTAAGTACTTCAAAAGTTATGCTAATAAAACGATTTTAACAAAAGTCCGGAAGATTGTAAAAAGGGTGGTTTTTGTAAGAAAACCCGTCATGCTATACATTTTCAGAAAGGTATTTAAAAGACCTTTCTAACGGGTCCAAGACATTGAAGATCTGACAACCCTATCAAAAGTTATAAGCACTTAAGTGTTATTTATACGCTTTTTGGAGGCCGGATCTCAGATATGTTGATGAAAACGTTGTCCGGATCTCTCATGCGACCTTTTGTTGGATAGGTATTTAAAAGAGCTTTCCAACGCGTCCAAAACATTGAAGATCTGACAACCCTATCAAAAGTTATAAGCACTTATGTGTTATTTACGCACTTTTTGCATTTTGGATAGCACCCTTAAATGTGAGGAAGGCGCCAACCACCTAAGGGTGGATTAAGTAACGTTTTAAAATAAAAATGTTGAAAAAACGGGTTTTTTTGTGGTTTTCAGCAATTTTTATTTGACAGACTTGGTTTTCCAGTCTTTTAAATATTTTTACCCGAAAGCTCATCCAATTTCCCATAAGTTTGCCTATGACAGCATTTTAATTGGATGTAAGGGCTTACAGATATAAGCTTAATTGCATTACTAATAACTGAAAATAGAATATTTTTTTCAGTGTGGTAGAAACCAGGACAGTAAATTTGCTTACGTAAATATAAAAACGATATAAATCAAAAAGCTGTCAAAGGCAAAGTTGTGGAAAATTGGACGAGCTTTCCGGTAAAAATATTTACGAGACTGAAAAACCAAGTCTGTCATATAGAAATTGCTGAAAACCACAAAAAACACGTTTTTTCAACATTTTTATTTTTTAAACCGCTGTATCTTCCCAAAAATTGGACATAGGACAATGGACAATATCGAGACTTTTATGTAAAATTGTCTGGAGAATCGATCCCCGCTACTGGTTTTTAAAAATTTTGACGTTTAGACCACTTTAAAAAAAAACAGTTTAAGTTAATGATTTTTGTATTTTTTTAGCAGAGACATACCATCCTGCATTTTTCTTCAGTCTTTTGGTAACATTTTAGGCTATTTCCTCAAAAATTTTGAACGAAAAAAAATCGTGACATCACCTTTAAACTTAAGTTTTAGACTTAAAAATCTAAAAATCTCATAGATGTGGCGTGTATCTTTGTTTCAGTGTATTTTTTTTCAGTAAGCCCGTCCAATTTCCTACAAGTTTGTCTTTGACCACTTTTTGATACGATGCAACGGCTTCGAGATACAGTAATTTTTAAATTGCAAAATACAAAAATATTTAAATAAATTACGCCCTTCTCAAATGTTATTTTCGAGTACTATTGGCTCCATATACACAAAAATGGCTTATATAGGCCTAGGAAAACATGTCTACAAAGTTTCATTGAAATCGGAGAGGATCTGGTACAAAAGTACCAGAAAAAATCCTGATTTGAGTTGGAATTGCTCTATCATATTTTGCATATGCCTTATTTATTTAAAAAGTATTCCAAGAATTCAAATTAAAAATTTCAAAGATAAAAATTCGTATTTTTCTAAGAATTTCTGCAAATTTAAATATGATGTTCGATTGATCCCGAAATGGGTAAGAATTTCTGCAAATTTAAATATGATGTTCGATTGATCCCGAAATGGGTTTCTCATTAAACTTTAAAATAAACGTTTCCTAAAAAAAAAGTTTACTTTTATTTAAATATCGGATTTGTACAATGAATTTGAGAACTCCTAGTAACACCTTGTGCCAAAAATAACGTTTCCCCAAGACAAATGTTGACGTTTAAAGTGGCTTCCACAAACGTGCCCCATAAAAAAAACATCCCAAAACCACACCAAAAAGCAGAACGTTTAATTTGGATGGTTTTGAATTCTGCCCAGAACATCCCCCGTCATTTTCCTCCCTCTCCCCCGCACAGAACGACCACTCTGAGGGGAGGGATTCATTCATAATAAACATAATTATGATAATGATCGTTTCCTCTTCTCCCTCTGCACTCTCATTCTACCTCGCTCGCTCTCTCTCTCTCGAGTGTGGTAGGCTCTGTGGAGTGATTTCGCTCTCTTTACTCCCCCATGAAACGGATCGGTGAGCTTTAAAGCTCCCCTGTTCAGAAGCTGTGGTGGTGAGGTGTGGGTGGAGGGGGAGAGTTATATTATTTTAAACACTTTTCGAGCGATTTTTAAGCGTCGGCTTTTTTTTCTTCTCTCTTCTTATTATATATTTGCGGTGAAGTATTAATTAACGGCTTCCTCTCGGCAATGAAAATTGAGTTGAGCTTTTATTTACTCGTTTTTTCGTGTTTTTTTTTTCGGTTGTTCCGCCGAGCAGTTAATGCAATAAAATGATGGGTCGAACGGCGAGGAGAGCCTTTTAAAATTCAATAACGCACGAAAATGGGTTATGGAGCCTGCTGGACCAAACAAAACGGTGCATTTTTTTTTGCTCAAATTTATTCTTTTTTTGGAAACGAACGAATGTCAGAAATAAATCAGTTAAGAAGGCTCTTCGAGTGGGCTTCGGAAAAGGTGGATAATTGGAGCAGATTGAAAGGGGTTTTTTATAAGTTACGATTTTTTTGACTCTATTTAAAATCATCCAACTCGCAAAAGTGCAATAAAATCACATTTCCCAAACTTTTTCACCACAAATTTCGACCTGTAAAGCTGTCCCACCCGCGTTCGAAAAACTTTATCTGCCCTGGGGCCAAATTAATTTTCACTTTGTTCTGTGTCGCGTGCACTTTCACCATTTTGTTAAAAGTGGCCCCCCAAAATCGGGCCGAATAGTTTTCCATTGCTTTACCCCCATCCCCCCCCCCCCCTCCCCAGAGGAAAATCGAGCTGGTGTTTGACCAGATGACGATGAAAACTCCAGTTCCAGCTTATTAAAAACTTTTGTTCAACTCTCGCTCTGGGGGTGAGCAGGAAGGGGTGGGGGGGTTTTCATTGGCCATTCGCTTATCGCGCCAAGTTGTGGACCCCCCCCCCTTGGGCAAGTTGTCACATTTTCGCACCGATTTTCGCACAAATACCACATTTTTGGGGTTGCAGCCGCAGACCGGTTCCCAGATGGCTCTCTTATCACAATTTTGCACAAGTTGGTTGTAATGGGGGGGGGTGTTTTGTGCATCTTGAGGGGGGGTGTAAGGATGGAGTGAAGGGGAGAGGCCGCTGGCCCTGCGGGCAAGGGAAAACAAACCACGGTGGTGTGAATGTCCTTTGAGAGTTGATGGAATTGCTCTATGTTTTAAGTTAAATGAACGCTTTATTTGTTACTATATTTATTTTATATAAAAAAAAATGTTTCAGCTTTTTCTTCACCCATTTTATATTTTTCTTCAATCTTCTTAATACTGTTATATTATTAAGTTTGTGTACTTTTACTAGCAGGTTTCGACCAACTCTACAACCTACAGTCATGCCTCGGTTTAGCACCGCATATGAGGGATGCAAAACCGTGGCGTGCATAAACTGAAGCATAGAGCTTATGGGATTTTGGCTATATGGGAGGCATTGGCTATTATCCTATGAAAAATAATTCAAACTTTAAAAAAAATAAAGTGTTTTAGAATCGTGATGATGCCAGCTATCCATTGCAAATATAATAACATGAAAATTTTCAAAAAAGTACGTATTTTTCCTGTATTTTTAAAATGCAATTTTTACTCGAAAAAAAATCTCAAGATCATTGTATTAGCAATACGGGTATTAAATGATCAGGTTTTTTTCACAAAAAAAAAATCAAATTTTATGTTTTTGCCTTCCTCACTGAGGTAAGGCTATAATCCTGCTCTAAAATTGAACTTTTTATTAAAAGCTCGAAAACCCACCTACATGTATACATTTCGACTCAGAATCGAAAACTGAACAAATGTCTGTGTGTATGTGTGTGTGTATGTGTGTGTGTATGTGTGTGTGTATGTGTGTGTGTATGTGACCAATAATGTCACTCAGTTTTCTCAGCACTGGTTGAACCGATTTTGACCAAACCAGTCGCATTCGACTTGGTTTAGGGTCCCATACGGTGCTATTGAATTGTTTGAAGTTTCGATAAGTAGTTCAAAAGTTATGTATAAAAATGTGTTTTAGCATTTTTTGGATGTTGAATAAATGGCAGTAAACTGAACCAAACATCATCATGTTATATATCGTTATTTAGGTAATTAAAAGACCTTTCCAACGAGTCCACAACATTGAAGATCTGGCAACCCTGTCTCGAGTTATTACCACTTAAGTGATATTTATGTACTTTTTTGTAGCCGGATCTCATTTAAATGTATGTAAACAATGTTCGGATCCATCATCCGACCCATCGTTAGTTAGGTAATTGAAAGACCTTTCCAACGAGTCTACAACATTGAAGATCTGGCAACTTTGTCTCGAGTTATAACCACTTAAGTGATATTTATGTACTTTATTGTAGCCGGATCTCATTTAAATGTATATAAACAATGCCCGGATCCTTCATCCGACCCATCGTTGGTTAGGTAATTGAAAGACCTTTCCAACGAGTCCACAACATTGAAGATCTGGCAACCCTGTCTCGAGTTATGACCACTTAAGTGATATTTATGTACTTTTTTGTAGCCGGATCTCATTGTATGTAAACAATGTCCGGATCCATCATCCGACCCATCGTTGGTTAGGTAATCAAAAGAACATTCCAACGAATCTACAACATTGAGGATCTGGCAAACCTGTCTCGAGTTATAACCACTTAAGTGATATTTATGTACTTTTTTGTAGCCGGATCTCATTTAAATGTATGTAAACAATGTCCGGATCCTTCATCCGACCCATCGTTGGTTAGGTAATCGAGAGACCTTTCCAACGAGTCCACAACATTGAAGATCTGGCAACCCTGTCTCGAGTTCTGACCACTTTAGTGATATTTATGTACTTTTTTGTAGCCGGATCTCACTTAAATGTATGTAAACAATGTCCGGATCCATCATCCGACCCATCGTTGGTTAGGTAATCGAAAGACCTTTCCAACGAGTCCAAAACATTGAAGATCTGGCAACCCTGTCTCGAGTTCTGACCACTTTAGTGAAATTTATGTACTTTTTTGTAGCCGGATCTCACTTAAATGTATGTAAACAATGTCCGGATCCATCATCCTACCCAGCGTTGGTTAGGTAATCGAAAGACCTTTCCAACGAGTCTAAAACATTGAAGATCTGGCAACCCTGTCTCGAGTTCTGACCACATTAGTGATATTTATGTACTTTTTTGTAGCCGGATCTCACTTAAATGTATGTAAACAATGTCCGGATCCATAATCCAACCCATCGTTGGTTAGGTAATCGAAAGACCTTTCCAACGAGTCTAAAACATTGAAGATCTGGCAACCCTGTCTCGAGTTCTGACCACTTTAGTGATATTTATGTACTTTTTTGTAGCCGGATCTCACTTAAATGTATGTAAACAATGTCCGGATCCATAATCCAACCCATCGTTGGTTAGGTAATCGAAAGACCTTTCCAACGAGTCTAAAACATTGAAGATCTGGCAACCCTGTCTCGAGTTCTGACCACTTTAGTGATATTTATGTACTTTTTTGTAGCCGGATCTCACTTAAATGTATGTAAACAATGTCCGGATCCATAATCCAACCCATCGTTGGTTAGGTAATCGAAAGACCTTTCCAACGAGTCCAAAACATTGAAGATCTGGCAACCCTGTCTCGAGTTCTGACCACTTTAGTGAAATTTATGTACTTTTTTGTAGCCGGATCTCACTTAAATGTATGTAAACAATGTCCGGATCCATCATCCTACCCAGCGTTGGTTAGGTAATCGAAAGACCTTTCCAACGAGTCTAAAACATTGAAGATCTGGCAACCCTGTCTCGAGTTCTGACCACATTAGTGATATTTATGTACTTTTTTGTAGCCGGATCTCACTTAAATGTATGTAAACAATGTCCGGATCCATAATCCAACCCATCGTTGGTTAGGTAATCGAAAGACCTTTCCAACGAGTCTAAAACATTGAAGATCTGGCAACCCTGTCTCGAGTTCTGACCACTTTAGTGATATTTATGTACTTTTTTGTAGCCGGATCTCACTTAAATGTATGTAAACAATGTCCGGATCCATAATCCAACCCATCGTTGGTTAGGTAATCGAAAGACCTTTCCAACGAGTCTAAAACATTGAAGATCTGGCAACCCTGTCTCGAGTTCTGACCACTTTAGTGATATTTATGTACTTTTTTGTAGCCGGATCTCACTTAAATGTATGTAAACAATGTCCAGATCCATCATCCAACCCATCGTTGGTTAGGTAATCGAAAGACCTTTCCAACGAGTCCAAAACATTGAAGATCTGGCAACCCTGTCTCGAGTTCTGACCACTTTAGTAATATTTATGTACTTTTTTGTAGCCGGATCTCACTTAAATGTATGTAAACAATGTCCGGATCCATCATCCAACCCATCGTTGGTTAGGTAATCAAAAGACCTTTCCAACGAGTCTAAAACATTGAAGATCTGGCAACCCTGTCTCGAGTTCTGACCACTTAAGTGATATTTATGTACTTTTTTGTAGCCGGATCTCACTTAAATGTATGTAAACAATGTCCGGATCCATCATCCGACCCATCGTTGGTTAGGTAATCGAAAGACCTCACCAACGAGTCTAAAATATTGAAGATCAGGTAACCCTGCCTCAAGCTATGATCACCTAAGATGCCACTTATGAGCCCTTGAGTAATATGTGTGTTTTTTGTATTCCGAAACTTAACGAAATTAGACGAAATTTGTGTCCAAACCCATTTTTGGAAAAAAGTGAGGAAGGCACCAACCACATAGGTGGATTAAGTTAGTTTTTACAATATAGGTCGCAACTGAACGGGATTTTTTCATACATTTTGACGAAAATTACACAAATGTTTGGAAATACTCACAATTTTCATGAAACTACGTATTTTAGAAAAAAATCTCAAAATTTAAATGGGTATATGGGTATCAAATGGTCGGGATTTTTATAATTTTTTGTTAGTACACATTTTTTTTGAAACACTTAAAATGTTTCACAAAACTAAGCATTTTCGAAAAAAAAACACTCAACATTTTTTAGTATTTTCATAAATTTGTTTTACCACTTTCGAAATATACGAAAAAATCCCGATCACATTCGAAATATACGAAAAAATCCCGACCATATTGTAAAAAAACTAAAATTTAAAGTATTGTTTAGAAAATATGTATTTTTGTAGTATTTTCCAAAAAATGTTTCTGTTTTTTTCGAAATGCATGAAAAATCCCGAATTTCGAAAAAAATCTCAAAATTTCAGTATTTAACAATATGGGTATCAAATCATCGAGATTTTTTTCATTTTTTGAAAGAACAGAATCGTTTTGAAAATACTTAAATTTTTCACAAAACTACGTATTTTGACAAAAATACTCAAAATTTATACGTAGTTTTGTGATTTTTTTTTGTATTTTTATAAATTTTAAATTTTTCACAAAACAACGTATTTTTGAATAAAAATACTAAGAACTTTTACGAAGTTTTATGAATTTTTTAAAGTAATTTAATAAATTTGTTAAACTATTTTCGAAACATGCGAAAAAATCCCGATTGTAAAAAACTAAAATTTCAAATAATGTTTCGAAAATATGTATTTGTGTGTGTTTTTTTAGTATTTTCAAAAAATTGTTTAAATATTTTCAAAATGTATGAAAAATCCCGAATTTCGTAAGAAACACTCAAAATTTTGGTTTTCAACAATATGGGTATCAAATGATCGGGATTTCTGAATTTTTTGAATGTACACATTTTTTTTGAAAATACTTAAATTTTTCACAAAACTTTGTATTTTTGAAAATAAAATACTAAGAACTTTTTCGTAGTTTACCAAATTTTTTGGTGTGATTTTGGTTTGTGATTTTTGTTTTAGTATTTTCATAAATTTGTTTTACCATTTTCGTAACATACGAAAAACTCTCGATCATTTGCTGACCATATTGTAAAAAAACTTAAATTTCATGTATTGTTTGGAAAATACGTATTTTTGTGAATTTTTTAAGTATTTTTAAAAAAACGTTTTAATATTTTCAAAATGCATGAAAAATCTCGAATTTCGAAAAAATCTCAAAATTTCAGTATTTAACAATATATTATGGGTATCAAATGATCGGGATTTTTTAATTTTTGAAAAGTACACAATTTTTTTGAAAATGCTTAAATTTTTCACAAAACTACGTATTTTTTGAAAAAAATACTCAGAATTTTTACGTAGTTTTGTGATTTTTTTTAAAGTATTTCATAAATTTATTTTACCATTTTCGAAATAAACAAAAAAATTCCGATCATTTGCTAACCATATTGTAAAAAACTAAAATTTCAAGTATTGTTTCCAAAATACGTATTTTTGTGATTATTTTTAGTATTTTCAAAAAAATGTTTTAAAATTTTCGAAATGTATTAAAAATCCTGATCATTTGATACCCATTTTGTAAAACCAAAATTTTGAGTATTTTTTCGAAAATACGTAGTTTTGTAAAACATTTTAGTATTTTCCGAGCGGGTTGGTTTGCGGACTTAGTAATCTGAATATGACTCACGCCGGATTGATGTTATTTTTGGGGTGAACAGACCTGCTTTTTGTGTACACGTTTATTACATGCTTTTGCTCACAAAGGTAATGTGCATGCTTTTGCATACGATTTTACACAGATTTTTTTACTGTGTGATTTTTTTTATTTGAAAAAATACGATTTTTGTGAACTTCAGTTTTAGTACACACTTTCCAGTTTTTTTTCGCTTCTTTATAAACTTCAGACCTGCAAAATTGTTTGAATTCAAAACAAAATCTAAAAAGTTTTATTAAATTAGGAAAAAATACATTTTCATATCAAAAATTTCAAAAAACATGCGAATATCTAGAAAATAATTCAAACTTAATTTTTCAAGATATCCTTTAAAATTGTAAAAATTAGCACCATCCACAAATGACGTATTTTTGTGAGGAATTTAGGCCACTCGCCCTTTTCTCTTTTTCCTTTTCCCTAAAATTCTACGTAATTTGTGGATGACTCAATGTTGGAAAAGCAACAACTAACAAACATTTGCTTTTTTTCATTTTCCACGTTTTTGATTTAATAAATAATGTGAAACTTTTTTGAAAACCTTAAATAATATCTTCAAATTTCAAACTGTCAACAACTTAAGATTATTTTCATGGAAAAAAAAGTTAAAATCATTTTTTTTTAATATTGTTTTTCCCCAACAATTTTTAATACTTAAATTTTGGGTAATTTTATAAGTTTTCATTGTCATTAAGTTTTATGTACTTTTATAATTTTTTGTCGTTTTTGTTTTTTATTTAAATTTTGTAGTTAATTTTCATTTTGTCACATGACGGTTTTGTCTGAGAAATTGAACTTTATATTTTAGTTTTTTCATAAAGTTATGAACATTTTTTAAATTTTTGGAAGAAATAATCATATATGGAGGACTTTGCGATACCATTTATGAAATTAGATTAACGCTTAAATGCACTTTTCAAAAAAGGATACATTGTTCAAAATGTAAGCTCTCGATTTTGTTATGATTTTTTTCGTCTTAGACTTTTTTGAGGCCTGCTCATACTGAAATGCTATCTAAATTTTCAAAAATATATATCTTGAGAACAGAATCATTTTGGTGTCTCCAGCAAAGTTGTTGGTGAAGGTGCTATTTGGGAACAAAACAGGGAATTTTCCAGCGAAAGCGGAATAAATTTTTGGGCAGAGTTGTCCATTTTTTTAAATCACGATTTAATGAAAATATTTTAAACATGTTTGGAACAAAATATTTATAATGATAATAAGACGTAAAGACAGATTCTGAATTCAAAAACATTCTACAGAAATTCTTAAAATTGGATTGTTTACGTTAGATTTTTTTGCAATTTTCTGATTTTTTCTATTTTGCCCATGATGGTGGCAATCACCCAAACAGCAATCAATTCTTAATTGCCAATTTTTCAGCATATTTCGGGAATTTTCTGAGTCTTATAATAAAAAATGTAAGCATAATTTCAAACTCGAGACTAATTTTTTTTAATGGCATTTGAGCAAATCTCTACTATTTCGGCCGATTTCGACCATTTTTATTTATTTATTTTGCTCAAAATTTGTGAGAGCCTTTTCTATGATCAAAAAAGCCATTTTGTGTGAACCATACAATGCTCCAAACAATTTTAGCAGCTTTCCATACAAAAATGGTATGTAAATGTTCGAAATTTTGTAATTTTGAAGGAATTTTGTGATCGATTTGATAACTTTGGCAAAGTTGTAGGAAAAAAATTCCTTGATTTTTTTTGAAATTTTTTGAACTTTTCGAAAACAATCATTGTCAATATTTTTAAAAAATCGATAAAAAGAATTTTACAGTTAAAATTAAACTTTAAGTGGCTATATCTTGATAATGTGTACATTATCAAAAAACTGAAAATTATTTTTCGATTACAAATTTGATTTTTCATGAAAAACTGAAGAAAATTTTGTTTTGATTGAAATTTTATTGATATATAAATCAAAAATAAATAACAATTTCGGGAAATTGTTTTTATTTTTAAGTAAAAGTTAATTTAAAAATCGACAGAAAAAAGTCCGTGCGCCAATTTTGTTCTGAATTGTCCTCATCAATATTTACAACTTTGCCGAAGACACCAAAGCAATCAGAATAATCTTTCAAAGGTTACAGATTTTCGAATATTTACGCACCATTTTTGTATGGACAGCTGTTAGAATTTTGTGGAGCCTTGAATGGGTGAACTAATCACACAAAATTGCTTTTTTGATCATAAGGAAGAGCCCCATCAATTTTGAACCAAAAAAAAAGTAAAGTCCATTTCCGGTTTAAGTGAAAAATTGCTTATTTGCGAATTTGAGACAAAATTTCCTATAAAAAAAGCTAGTTAAGCAATGAATACTTTCATATTGATTTTTTTCATCACTGAACAAAAGCCGAACTTCCTACAAAATCACAACATTTAAAATTCCCTTTGGCACTAACCAACATGCAAACCCCACCCCCAAACTCACCAATCTTTTTCGTCTGATTCCCTCCAGCTAGTCAAAAAAAAAAAACAAAAAAGAACCAACCAACACGACAATCTGTCCAGTTTTGAGCAGGTTCACTTCATCAAACCGAGCGCAGCCTCCTTCTTCTCGTCTGCTACAACAGTTCCTCCGAACCGATGTCACTCTTGATTCACTTCAACCAAACTGGCAAAACTGACTTCAGAGGATGAGACAAACGAAAAAAAAGCAGTAATTTTCTGTCACTACTGTCTGGCGAGCCCAGGACACACACTTTTCACCACCACGACGGTCACCAATGGTACTGAGGTACTCTGGGAGAGGTTTAGTTCAGTTCTACAATTGCATCACCCTCCCCTCACTTTTGGTTGAGGGGGTGGGAAAGCGGAATTGTTACAGAAGTGGGGGAGGGGGGAAGCCACTCAAGTGTCTACGACAAGAAAATTCTTTGAGGAAATTGTTTTATTTTTTTTTTAATTTAAATATCTTAATGAATTTACACACAGAAGAACGTTTTATTTGATTTGATCTAAATGTAAAACTTTTAATCTAATCTAATCTAATCTAATCTAACACAAACGCAGCCAGTCCGATGAAAGCATGCTGGAAAGTCTTGTGATTAGATTACGCCCCAAGCACTTTTCTTGTCATTATTAATAATTGCAGTACATCCGAGAACACCCGAAAATGTATTGCAAAAATTAAAGCGGCCAGCCCTACTACGTTGTGTTTACCGCAGAGAGGATTCTGAGAACGGATCACATTTCACAGAATCTACAGGGGAGGAAGGATGCGTGGACATACCGTACCAAACGCTCCTGTTTACAGTTTCATTTGTGTTTTGTATGATGTGTTAAGTGTAAAATATAGTGTGGTTATATAATCAAATAAATATAATAATGCAATATAATGATCATTTAATAAAATCCCTTCACCTATATATAATAACCAAGCACCCCAGCACACAAACAGCGGCACAAAAGAAATGAAAATGAGCATGCAAAAACAAGACAGCGCGTCCTCGTGGTCAGCGCACTAATGATGCCATTATTTAATTATAATAACCACGCACCCAAACACACAAACAGCGACACAAAAGAAATGAAAATGAGCATGCAAAAACAAGACAGCGCGTCCCCGTGGTCAGCGCACTAATGATGCCATTATTTAATTATAATAACCACGCACCCAAGCACACAAACAGCAAAACAAAAGAAATGAAAATGAGCATGCATAAACAAGACAGCGCGTCCCCGTGGTCAGCGCACTAATGATGCCATTATTTAATTATAATAACCACGCACCCAAGCACACAAACAGCGACACAAAAGAAATGAAAATGAGCATGCATAAACAAGACAGCGCGTCCCCGTGGTCAGCGCACTAATGATGCCATTATTTAATTATAATAACCACGCACCCAAGCACACAAACAGCAAAACAAAAGAAATGAAAATGAGCATGCATAAACAAGACAGCGCGTCCCCGTGGTCAGCGCACTAATGATGCCATTATTTAATTATAATAACCACGCACCCAAGCACACAAACAGCAAAACAAAAGAAATGAAAATGAGCATGCATAAACAAGACAGCGCGTCCCCGTGGTCAGTGCACTAATGATGCCATTATTTAATTATAATAACCACTCACCCAAGCACACAAACAGCGACACAAAAGAAATGAAAATGAGCATGCAAAAACAAGACAGCGCATCCCCGTGGTCAGCGCACTAATGATGCCATTATTTAATTATAATAACCACGCACCCAAGCACACAAACAGCAAAACAAAAGAAATGAAAATGAGCATGCATAAACAAGACAGCGCGTCCCCGTGGTCAGTGCACTAATGATGCCATTATTTAATTATAATAACCACTCACCCAAGCACACAAACAGCGACACAAAAGAAATGAAAATGAGCATGCAAAAACAAGACAGCGCGTCCCCGTGGTCAGCGCACTAATGATGCCATTATTTAATTATAATAACCACGCACCCAAGCACACAAACAGCAAAACAAAAGAAATGAAAATGAGCATGCATAAACAAGACAGCGCGTCCCCGTGGTCAGTGCACTAATGATGCCATTATTTAATTATAATAACCACTCACCCAAGCACACAAACAGCGACACAAAAGAAATGAAAATGAGCATGCAAAAACAAGACAGCGCGTCCCCGTGGTCAGCGCACTAATGATGCCATTATTTAATTATAATAACCACGCACCCAAGCACACAAACAGCAAAACAAAAGAAATGAAAATGAGCATGCATAAACAAGACAGCGCGTCCCCGTGGTCAGTGCACTAATGATGCCATTATTTAATTATAATAACCACTCACCCAAGCACACAAACAGCGACACAAAAGAAATGAAAATGAGCATGCAAAAACAAGACAGCGCGTCCCCGTGGTCAGTGCACTAATGATGCCATTATTTAATTATAATAACCACTCACCCAAGCACACAAACAGCGACACAAAAGAAATGAAAATGAGCATGCATAAACAAGACAGCGCGTCCCCGTGGTCAGCGCACTAATGATGCCATTATTTAATTATAATAACCACGCACCCAAGCACACAAACAGCAAAACAAAAGAAATGAAAATGAGCATGCATAAACAAGACAGCGCGTCCCCGTGGTCAGCGCACTAATGATGCCATTATTTAATTATAATAACCACGCACCCAAGCACACAAACAGCGACACAAAAGAAATGAAAATGAGCATGCAAAAACAAGACAGCGCGTCCCCGTGGTCAGCGCACTAATGATGCCATTATTTAATTATAATAACCACGCACCCAAGCACACAAACAGCAAAACAAAAGAAATGAAAATGAGCATGCATAAACAAGACAGCGCGTCCCCGTGGTCAGTGCACTAATGATGCCATTATTTAATTATAATAACCACTCACCCAAGCACACAAACAGCGACACAAAAGAAATGAAAATGAGCATGCAAAAACAAGACAGCGCGTCCCCGTGGTCAGCGCACTAATGATGCCATTATTTAATTATAATAACCACGCACCCAAGCACACAAACAGCGACACAAAAGAAATGAAAATGAGCATGCAAAAACAAGACAGCGCGTCCCCGTGGTCAGCGCACTAATGATGCCATTATTTAATTATAATAACCACGCACCCAAGCACACAAACAGCAAAACAAAAGAAATGAAAATGAGCATGCATAAACAAGACAGCGCGTCCCCGTGGTCAGTGCACTAATGATGCCATTATTTAATTATAATAACCACTCACCCAAGCACACAAACAGCGACACAAAAGAAATGAAAATGAGCATGCAAAAACAAGACAGCGCGTCCCCGTGGTCAGCGCACTAATGATGCCATTATTTAATTATAATAACCACGCACCCAAGCACACAAACAGCAAAACAAAAGAAATGAAAATGAGCATGCAAAAACAAGACAGCGCATCCCCGTGGTCAGCGCACTAATCTGATCTAAATGTAAAACTTTTAAAACAATAAATTCAATTTATAATTTACAGATTAAATTACTTGAAAGTGTTGCCAGATTTACGAAATATTAAAATGGTAATTTAATTAATGGAAATAATTGCAAAATTCAACACCAAAAACCATCTAATTTCACAAAGATTTTCCTCCAATTTCCAACCAGCTAACTGGAAAACTGAACTGGAGCAGGTCACGTGATGGCTTGAACCCCTCCCTACCTCTCTCTTTCCAGTTTTTTTTTCGTACTATTTTGGAGTGTCACCTTTTCGTGTTCTTCCTCCCTTCTCGCTCCCCCAGTGTGCACGTCGGGATTCTAATCCTCTTACGTAATGGGATTACATGCACGTTAGTCACAGAGGCTAGTTACGGTGGCAGCACACCACCACTCCTTACAACGTATGTTGATTTGGTCTGGCTTTTGGAGGCGATTGGGGGAGGGGTCGGGTTTAGTTTCACCTCTGTTAATAGGTTTTCTGCTTCCTAGAGTCAGGTGGTTGACACACGTCGTTTGCTTTAATCGATTTGGAGTAGGGACATTGATTTTAAAGTCCTTGAATTGCGAAAGTACTTGATTAGTGCTTAGTTTCTATCTTTTACTAAAAATAAAATTCAAAACTCTACAAACTTCTATTTAATAAAGCTTGTACATTAATTCATATTATATGACAAGAAGTTTTAAAAAGGTACATAAATTTATATGGCAGATTCAGAGTAAAATTTGTTTTTTTTTTTAAATAAGGCCGCTGTAAATATTTTTTGAAGTATCAAAAAATAAACTTTGAATTTACGAGCCATGGTTTCAACATTTGAATGAACAAAGTGTTTAAAAATGCCACGGTGTGTTTTCTGGGCAACCTTAAGGAGAAAAAAATAGTCATCACTACTTTCAAAAGTGTCTTACAGGAAATTTTCTCAGCTTTCCAATGCTTTTTAGAGCGAAATGTTTCATCGGGAAATTTCTGAGATATCTCTATTTTAAGTTTTTTCTTTTAAAATCCTTGATCATTTATTGGAAACTTTTGAATAACAGTCCAGGAAACTTATCAAATGATGTGTTTCATGTGTATTTTGTACAAAATAAGACAAGAAACAACTTTGCAGAAGGTTGCAAACCGCTAAACATTTTGAAATATAAGTTTTAACCGAATTTTTGAATATGTGGGATTTATTCAAAAAATAAAATAATAAAACCGTATTGAAATATTATTTTTACAAGAACAAAATTAATAGATTATTACATAATTGTTGTGTACAAATAACACCAGTCTGCTCTAATTCAGCTTGGAATTAGCTGATACAACCGAAATTTCTACAGGTTTGAGATTGATAGGGTATTACAAGATTTTTATGAAGAAATATCATATTTCCTTAATCAAACACTTAATAGTTGCATGGACATAAAACATGTTTTATTCTCGAAATTATACTGCAAATTACTGTTGCTAGGTTTAGGAGAAATACTTTTCATTAGTATGAAATGATTGTTTCAGTTTTTTTTGTATTAAATGATCAAGGAATTAGCAATATTTTAGAAGTTTATAAGACTCTCATTTTCAATATCATCTTAAAAAAATAATCTAATCTAATCTAATCTAATCTAATCTAACACAAACGCAGCCAGTCCGATGAAAGCATACTGGAAAGTCTTGTGATTAGATTACGCCCCAAGCACTTTTCTTGTCATTATTAATAATTGCAGTACATCCGAGAACACCCGAAAATGTATTGCAATAATTAAAGCGGCCAGCCCTACTACGTTGTGTTTACCGCAGAGAGGATTCTGAGAACGGATCACATTTCACAAAATCTACAGGGGAGGAAGGATGCGTGGACATACCGTACCAAACGCTCCTGTTTACAGTTTCATATGTGTTTTGTATGATGTGTTAAGTGTAAAATATAGTGTGGTTATATAATCAAATAAATATAATAATGCAATATAATGATCATTTAATAAAATCCCTTCACCTATATATAATAACCACGCTCCCAAGCACACAAACAGCGAAACAATAGAAATAAAATGAGCATGCAAAAACAAGACAGCGCGTCCCCGTGGTCAGCGCACTAATCTAAAATGCTATTTAATTTTTGTTCAAACAAAAATAAATGTTTGTGACGGTGTTTTCAAAATTCTAAATTGGAAGTCTCGAGTTTTATTGCTACTTTTAAGTGCATTTTCTACAGAAACATTTTATAAAATTTTATCTTTATTTTATTCTGATGAAAATATGACTTTTGAAGCTTGCTACAGTAATATGTAGTACATTTTCGTTTTCAAATCATATTTGTATTTATGTTCCTGGTTAATGTTTGCTTAAGAAAATATCAAATTTATTCATTAAAATTCAATAATACCATTAACAATCACAAACCTGCCAAAGTTTCGGTTGAACAAGCTAAATCAGAGTAGACACGTGATATTTGTACACAAAAAATTGTAATCATCAAATAATTTTTGTAAAAAATACATTTTTACACTGTTTTATGATTTTAATTTCTGAATAAATCCCACATATTCAAAAACTTAGACAAAACATAACTTTCAAAATGTTTAGTGGTTTGTAACCTTCTACAAAGTTGTTTCTTGTCTCACTCATCAGAATGTGCAAACATTTTGATGAGTAAATGACTCATGAAACACATCGAGTGCATAATTGACAAAGGGATCGCGTGGTCGTAAAAAAAAATTCGGAGTGAAAAGTGATTTTTTTTGTGCGTGCCTTTTGTTTCGCATTTTTGTCGTGAAGTGTGTGCTTCGAGGAGAAGATTACCCTCCGAAAATGCAGCGTCATCAGTGCATAATTGACAAAGGGATCGCGTGGTCGTAAAAAATATTCGGAGTGAAAAGTGATTTTTTTGTGTGTGCCTTTTGTTTTGCATTTTTATCGTGAATTGTGATATAGTTTTCGATAAAAACGATCCGAGTTCGTTAGGTTTATCGCGTAACAAAATTATTTTGATTCATCAAGAACGTCGTGTGGTGCGCGAGTCTTTTTTGTGTTGAAAAGACCTTCCCATAGCTCTGTAGCTCGGAGGGCTCGACGTCGGTTTTTTGTGTGTTAAGCCCTCTCCATAGCATCGTAGCTCGAGAGGCAACGAAAATCAATACCTTATCTAGCTAACAGAAAGAAGATCGGAAGACACTTGATGGTTGAGTTCGTCGCGTCTATTCCGTAACAAATTCATGAACTAAATGATTATATAATTAAAAATCAGACTACGCTATCATTGCAGCATTGCGTTTAACACCTCATTTTATAAATAAATATTATTTGGTTTTATCTTTCCACAGCCGGCTGTCTAAGATTAAACCATTTCATTAAAAATTTAACAACAGTTAAACGGGAAATGTCTCATCCGCAGCAACCGATTGTTTGCCTTGAGAATAAAATATAATACCTTTCAACAAACACTATGATTTTGGGTCGCATCATCATCTTCTATGATGAATCCTGACCAAACACCCTATCCTACTAAACAATTTTCAGGTTCCTGGCGCTCGTGGGGTGTAAGCACAGAGTAAATCAGCTGCCCTAGTAGCAACCTGCGCTAACTAACATTCCCGTCCCTTAAAATCGAGATCTACAAACTGACATGGCGGGCGCCGTTGGTGGCCAATGACTGTTACCTATTCGCAACTGATCTTGTTCTGGAAATCATGGTGTTTTATCTTTTCAGCGCATTCATACATGCTGTTGATAAGGGAAATACCACTTGATAGTCGAAGCCTATTTTCAGTAGTGCTGAAAGGATATTACGGTTCTGTTCAGCAACGGAGAAGGACAACCATGGGTGGTCTCTCATGCTCTCATGCTCAGTAAATGACTCATGTAACACATCATTTGATAAGTTTTCTGAACTGTTAGTATAAAGTTTCCAGTAAATAATAAAGGAATTTAGAACCAAAAAACTTAAAATAGAGATATCTCAGAAATTTCCGGATGAAGCATTGGAAAACTGAGAAAATTACCTATAAGACACATTTGAAAGTGGCAATGACTATTTTTTCCTGATAATGTTGTTCTAGAAAACACGTCGTGATGCATTTTACACATGCCTAGTTGATTTGCAATCATTAGTTTACAAAATACCTAAGTATTGACGTTTTTTTTTGCAAAAAAAAAAGTTTTTGCGGTGCTGTACATTGGAATTTCATAAAAAATCAAAATACTTTTTATCCAGCCCAAACATTCTAAATATGATTACAAATGCAGAAACATGCGTTTAAGATTGTTTTAAGTTGATTTGACTTTTATTTTCATTAAAATTTTGAAGATTTTTGGAAAAATATAATTTTTGCCCCCCGATTTTTCAGACCAATTTTGAAGCGGGGGGCGACATAAACTTTAAAAAATATTTGCACCGGCCTAAAGAATTGATCCAAAATATGAATTGGTTTATATTTGTTTCTTGAATTCACTTCAAATTATTCATAACTATTCTTGGAGATCTATGTAAACAAACAAAAAATATTGCTTTTTATCTCTAACCCATTTTTTCAGTATTTAATTATTATCTATCTTTCTATAAATTATATTTTAATCCTTAAATTACATAAGTTGATTCTAGATATGCTGAAAGCAAGTTTTTTTTTCAGGGTGCCGTCATCAGAGGTGACATTGGGTCTTACAAAAATCCTGAAATTCGTATGATATTCTCACTCAACCATTATTTCACAAATCCTTCGAAATGTTGCTAAATTACCCTACTGAACGTGTCCAGCATGCTTCAAAAGAAGTATTTTTTTATAACTGTCTTTATTTGTGTAGGCCCAAAAATAGGTATTAACATTATCCACACTTCCTTAGTAAATTTAGCAAGTTAAAATTTCAAACCATGTTTAATTGGATTCCTAGTTCCCGCCTAGTAAGCGGTAGATCGGGGTTCAAATCCCGGCTCGGACCAACACAACTGGTGATCGTTTCTCTTCTGGATTCGATTGCTTAGTGAAGGGAAGGTAGTGTATCGTCACAAACTGGACCTTATCACGACACCTTAGGAAAGCGACCTATGGAATGTTAACATTAACCCTAACATGTTAACATTAAGTTGAGAATGAAACTGCCACTAAAACCGCTTTTCCAACATAATTTTTTTTTGTATTTTTAAAGCTATATTAAATTTTTGTCCACACGGAGAAAAAAGAGTTCCCAAAATCGTGAACAAGCGTTCATGAAAATGGGAACCTCGAACAAAGTGTTCAAATTCCATGGTACGATTTTGAAAAACGTACCATGAAATTTGAACACTTTGTTCGCGGTTCCTATTTTCATGAACGCTTGTTCACGATTTTGGGAACTCTTTTTTCTCCGTGCAGTCTTCAATGTTGAATAATGAAACAATTGTGAAATTTTATGATCTTCTCGAAAACAATATTTTGATAAGATAATAAAAAATTATAAAAAATCACACATGTTTCATTTTTTAACGCTTCATTACTTGCTGAGGTATTGTAATAAAAAAATGTAAGAATGTGAAAAAATCGAAAAAAATGATTTTATATTAATTCTTAAAGACGGTGCATTTTATGAAAAATTTAGGAGTACTTTTGGATTGCAAATTTAATTTTACATTTCAAATTGAAGTCAAAATATTTTGTTTTTCAAAAAAATCTAATTAATTTGGCGGTAACATTTTTGTCTTTACTTCTCTATGGCTATAAAGTTGCGGTTTTTTGTCCCCAGTTCATGCAAACAAGAAAATAAAAATAAATCATTAGGCTGGTACAAATATTTTCATTTTTTTATATCCCTCTTTCGAATTGATCCGAAAAATCAGTGGGAAAAAAATGCGATCAGCTGAAATTAAATAAAGTGCATTCCACTGCGTGAAGAATCATTTAAAACAAAATATTGTTTATTAAAAAAATCCTTGAATTTTTGAAAATTTTCGATGTACATTATCGGAATTGTTTTTTTTTTTGGTTTTTGCCAAATCTTACATTTAGTGAAACTAATGGTTGCAAAATTACTGAACTGGTTTAAAATGCATTTTAAAACACCTTTTCATTCAAATGATGAGACTATTGCTTGTTATTTTATTATTTTTTTGCTTTTTTTTCAGCTGCCAAAATCATATGAAGACTTGTATGGGTGAACCAGTAACACAAAATGGCTTCTTTGGCCCTCTACAATGTTTGAGCCAAATAAAATAAATACAAAAGAATAAAAAAAATGCTTTCGACCTTTTGTACACACAGTAGAATAATGTTAAATTTTTTGAGATTTCAAATTTAATAGTTGATTATGACCTCTTTTTCACGTAATTATACCTAAATAAATGTTTTAAAAGTGAAATTTTTATCCACAGTCCCTGATGTCAAATAAAGCATTTTTATAATCGTGCATTCGACTGTTTTAACTGTTTTAACAGATTTTGTGTCAGAATTTTTATGTAACTTTTCCATTAGAAATATGTAAATTTACATCATTTTATGTGTAATTTGACACATTTCTTTTGAACTGAGATGTAATAATAATAAAATTTATTATTAAATAAGAGGTAGTTCATGTAAAAGTATATAAATTTACCTATATTTAGAGGCAACAATATACATTTTTTGTGACGCAAAATCTATCTACATTCCCAGATATTTTTAAATGTGTCGCATCTTCAATAAATAATACAAAGTTTCCAAAGAACTTCCTAACGATTTATCATTAAAAAAAATCCTTTTGAAACAGTTCTTATCATTATGTTACCTCCAACGCCTGACAAATTAATTAGACAAAACTTCCAAGGCCGTCCAATTAGTGCCTCACAATGAGCTGAAGCGGCAACCCATTCAAAGAACAAACAACATTGCATCGCCGTCGGCCGTCGGTATGGTATCCCGTCGATACCGATCATTATACGCAGAGGTGATGTTTACTGATTTTCCCGGAAAATGAGTAACTCTAATTGAATAGACACACACCTTCGCCGGTGCCGGTGCTGTGGGATGTAAGCAGACACGACCAAAGTTTACAATTTACGGGAAGAGTGCCAATTTTGAATAGAAGTTTTCAATTTTTGGTACAAAACACAAAATCTACAATTTTTCGATGTAATTTTACATTTTCCATAAAAAGCGAGTTAAAATAACATCATCAAATTTTACACTTTCTAAATTTACACTTTTTTATCCTGAAAAAAGTATGATTTTAAAACCTCTTTAACTATTTTTGTAGAATCAGTGATTTTCATATGAAAGGATGTAAATTTACATAATTTTAGAGGTAATATCATTTCTTTTCTCTCGAAAAATCTGTAATCATAACCCGATGTAACATTACCATGACTTTGCAATTGAAAAATCAATATATTTGATATTCTGTTCATTTCAAACAACTCAATTAAGTGTATATTTGTATTCAGGATATTGATCCCTGCAAAATAATACATGAAACTACACACAAAAAAATATTTCCGAATGTTACATCATTTATGATGTAACACATTTGCACGTCATTCAAAATTTAAATATACATGTAATTTGATGTAAATTTGCAACAAATTATACGTAAAAACACGATTTTACGTGTGATTCAACCGTTTACGTCGAATCTTAAGTTTACATCAACTGAGTTTACATGTGATTCATTTTTTCCGTGTCGAATAAATTCATATATTTTTTCTGTGTAGGTACTCTTCCCCTTATTCTCTAATCATAACAACAACATTTTAAAGGGAAGATAATTCTGCTTTTCGCGCACTGTAAAATAAAGCAAATTTGCATCAATGTGTAACTCTACTTATTGCTGACAAATTCAAGTAAAATTACATGCAATATATGTAACATTCAACTTTCATTCTTTTAACCTTTCAAAAATAATCTTTTTTCACTGTCTAGCTCCCGTACCGTTCTGGTATCATTAAAATCAAGATAATTATAACGCAATGTTGAACAAAGCCACCAGCATTCGCTAATGGGGTGTCCTGGAAACTTTTCAGGAAGAAAAACAAAATCACATCAAGGACTTGGCTATCGCAAAATCCGACAGGTAACTTGATGCTCAAACCCATTTTTTGATGGCTTTTTTTGCACTCGTGATGGGAAAATAACATTTGATTGAAAGTTATGATGGATGCTTGGCTGGGCAAGGTAAAAAAAAATCAACGGGAAAACACTCTCAATTTCCATAATCACATGACACACATGCCGTTCGTCGTCGTATTCCGGAAATCGATTTCCTTTTTCGCAATATCGGAACGACGAACCCGGCTGATGGTGCTAGCTGGCGGGAAGATGGATTTGAACACGGGTATGTTAGCCAGTTTAGCCGTAAGGGAAGAGCTTGCAGTAGGGGACGAAATTTATAGATGTTTTAGTTGATTTTTAAACTTTAAACTGTGAAAAAGTAGATTTTACATCCAAAATTATCAACATTCGACCCAATGAATTTCGTGAATCTCACTAAAGTGGTGATATGTCATGGAAGAGTTGCCAGATCAGCAGAATTTCTAATTCATCGATAAGGCTTTACAAACAAACCATCAATTTTGCTCTTATAACTTTGGGCAGTGTTGCCAACTTTTAATTTTTTTTAATCTTCGGAAAAAAAACTCTAAATTTTCGAACTAAAATCAACTGATCAACACTGTTCGCTCCAAGGCTTCTAGTCAAACTCCCATAAGGGGGTAGGAAACGAAAATGATGGAATTTGTAGGTTCCATTTCGAACTACGACCGCCCCTCTTTCAGCCAGCAATGTTTCAAACCATCTCGAGTTTCGCCTAGTTTAAATATGTTACTCCACTAGCAGCTATCTATCTAGCATAACTCTTTCACTGCAGCATGACGGGACTGCTTCTTAGTTACAAACTCCGGGATCCTCAGCCTTGCCAGATTTGCTTTTCAGAAGGCAGTGCTCCCAATTTTTCTGCGCTTAAAAAAAAAAGAATCTTGCATAAATAAATAAAAAACTGCAAAATGTTCTTTAAGGAGGCTTTTTGATCTCCATTTCTACAAATCTATTCGGCAAAAAAAATTAAATAATTTTTTTAGTGTGTTCCCAGAAGATGGAATGCACTCTGCCAGTGCAGGCACATTCTGGACCAAGATTGAATGTACTTTCCCCCCCCCCCCCTTCACTTGCTTACGAGTTCAGAACATGCATGCCCTTGCTGGGAAATTCCGCTAAAAACATTCAACTTGTCGTAAGAGTGAAGTAAACAGCAGTGTTGCCATCCCTTTAAAGCTTCCTAATCCGGCAAACCAGCTGCTGCGCTGGCCACACTTTACCGTCGGGGATTTTGTTTAAAGAAAACACTACTTCTTAGAATCGGAAGCTTAGACCGCTCCTCCTCCCCCCTCACTTTTCATTCAACTGGCCGTTTCCGGTCCGGTGTTCAGAATCTTCAAGAGGCGGATTTTCCTCCGTTGAAGGAAAGCAGCTTTAGAAGCTATGAAAGACAAGAATCGACCCCGAGGAGGATAATCCGTTTCGATTAAAGGCGGGTCAGGCATGGTGTTTGAAGAGGTTGGGCGATGATCGGAAGAACTGTTATGGCATTGTTTATGTTACATCATTAGTGATAGTGTAACAGCGTCGGATTACACCAGCTTAGAGATGAAAACAAAAATGTTGTCGATACAATGATCCGTACATTGCTAAGCAAGGTTATATTTTAAAATGGCTTATTCTGAGTTGTCTCACGTGAATGTTTTGTCATTTTTTAGTTGAACCAAATTCCTTCGTATGTCACACATCTGATTAAATTCGTTATTTGTTCAATAGATTCCAATACAAAACTAATTAAATATTATTTAAGGAAGGGTTTTGAGCACAGAAAAAAAAATATTTAAAATTATGCTGACAAGGGATCTTCTTTTAATCGCTAATAACTCGTCATGGCTAACTCGGATCGTTTTGCGATCTTCGACAAAGTTGCTTGTCATAAAATTTTGCATACGAATCTCACACTTGACAATGTTCCGACATATTTAACGTCACTTTTTGCTGGAGTTTTCAATTTGTTGCTTTTCCCCATACATTTTCAACTTCAACGATCAAAAGTATTTTTTCCCAAAAATTGCATTTTATTCAAATGACAAATCTGAGTTTTTTTATCTCTCCATGCTTGTAAAAATGTTTACCTAGCAACAATGCGTTTATATTTTCAATATAAATATTATTTAAAATGTTAATTTATTCATATAATTAAACCCTCTACAGCCCAATTTTTTTTCGCAAATTTTAATTTTTTTATGTTCAGAAGGTCATTTAGAGCAATTTTTGTTCTACGAAAAACTTTATTTCTTTTGTTTTTTAAGCATTTTGATTTGCAATTATCTTGTTTAGTTAATCTTTATTATTTAAATTGTAAAAAAAAATGTGTAGAGTCGTCGCCTGGGACACTCCAAAAATTACTGTATAATTGTTTTTACTTAAAATTTAGGAAATGTTAGAAAAAAAGCCAAAGTTGGCCCCAGGAAAAAAGGAAATTTTTAAAACATTGGCAAAGTCACATAAAACAAGTCACACTTCTAACCCTAAAATGTTCTTAAAATTTTAAGAGTTCTTTTTCAATAATTTTCAGGGTCAAAAATTGGTCGAAAATTGATTTTTGGTGAATTTTTAGATTGAAGCCCGCCTACAGGCGGGTTTGGGTTGTAAAGGGTTAAAAAACTGTATCCTGAGAAAAAGACTTGCTGATCGATAAGATGTCTTCGGCAAAATTGTAGGATTGTTAAAAACTTTTCGGTAAAAAAGTTTCACTCTAAAAAATAACCCATGTTTTTTGCTTGACTTACATAGAAAATTGAATTGTGCAAAATAACCAGTTTTGAAAAATCACAGATACATCAAAACTTGTGTGGCAGTATTGCCAGTTTTTTTTTTAAATTATGTTGAAAAAAAAATAGTTTATTTAATTTATTTTTACAATGAAAAAAAAATTGCAATCTAACAGTATTTTACATATATTTCGATGTGCACGATTTCTAAATTTTTATGGCATTGATTTTCTGGTGATATCGTTACTTATTTTATTTGTAGAAGATTTTTTTTCGAAAAAGTCTGACATTTTTTAATAAATTGATATATAAGTTGAGTAATTCTCCACTAACTCACACGAAATCGGAAAAAGTTGCCCCGATCCCTCTTCGATTTTCGTGATACTTTGCTCTAAGGGGAAATTTTGGCCCCTGATCACGAATCCGAGGCCCATTTTTCGATATCTCGTGACGGTGGGGCGGCACGAACCCTTTCATTTTTCTGGTTTTTTACTAAGACACGTTTTTCAGTGATGTGTAGCTCGCAACCGTGAAAAGATAGAAATTTGGTGTCAAAGGTACTTTTACTCAAAATTCCGAAAAAAACCTATTTTTCATCAAAAAAAAGTTAAAAAATAGTTTTGAAAGCGCTGCCATTTCCCATTACTCAACTGTCAAAAATCGTGAGACATGTCATTTTATGGGAAATTTAATGTACTTTTCGAATCTGAAATAACTAGTGCGTCCATCCCGGGAATTCCCGGAAAAAAATTCCCGGGATTTTTCCAAAACCGGGAATTCCCGAATTCCGAGATTTTTAATAATTTGTCCCGGGAATTCCCGAAATTGAAAAAAAAAACATATCTGGAGTTTTTTTTGAAAAGGTCCAATAAACCAAATTTTCCTTTTTTGCTTTTTGTTTTTTTTTATAAAAAAAAATATATCATATTAAATTATTTTTCATCAAACACCAGAACCTTGGGCAAATCAAAACAAATGTAATGAATTAAGACAGCGATTTAAGCTATTTTTTGCATAATGTTTTGAACGACTTCGGTTAAAACAGGAACTGAACAAAACAATTAGAACACAAATTTCCAAATTTATTGCTTTAAAATCTCCTGTACCCTTTCAGACTGTAGTCCCGATCTTCCCAGTTGACAATATTATGTTATAGATAATTTGTAAAATCTGTTTTATATAATTCATCAAATTTAAAAATTATTTAAAATTTCAAATTTACTGATATCATTTTAGTTTTTTTGCTTCTTGTTTTTTGTAATTTTTAAGGAAATTTTTAAAATCTTTCTTGTCATTTAAAAATAAAAAAAAATATATTTATAAAAAACTTTTTTTCATTTTAATCTCATTAGATACAAAATTGTAGTTTAGAACAAAAAAGATCATTTTTTAATTTATTTTAAGCTATTAAAAACTGTCGTTATAGTTTAGATTGAACTGTAAATTATAACCAAATAATATTATTGAGCTAATTTTATTGGTGTAAGCTTTTAAAAATAACAAATATGATGAAAACAAAGATTTTATAACTGTTTCCAAAATTTCCCGGGATCCCGGGAATTCCCGGGATTCCAAAAATATTTTTCCCGTTTCCCGGGAAATACAAAACCCGGGAAAATTAGACGCCCTAGAAATAACTCAGAAGGGTCATTTTTTCATTTAGAACAAAATTTTTCATTTTTAAATTACGTGTTTTTTCTAACTTTGCAGGGTTACATTTTAGAGTGTATTAATGTTCTACAAACTTGTAGAGCATATAAAAACAAACATTTTGATATGTAGACATTAGGGGTTGGCATGTATTCTTCACGACTTATCATAATTTTAGAAAAATTTTTTTTTTAAAAAGTTATGATTTTGACCATTTTTGACCAGTTTTCCGAATTTTTAACCCCAAAAACTCAATCGTGTGCTTTTGAAAGTATTTTTTCGGAAAGTTCAGCTAATTTTGCATTAGAATGACCCCTTGGACGATTGTTGTGTTAAAATTCTGATAACTCGTGAAGAATACATGCAAACCCATTATGTTTACATAACAATTTTTTTGTTTTTGTCTGCTCTACAACTTTGTAGAATATTGTTACACTCTAAAATGTAACCCTGCAAAGTTAGAAAAAACACGTAATTTTAAAATGAAAGATTTTGTTCTTAATGAAAAATGACCCTTCTGAGTTATTTCAGATTCGAAAAGTACATTAAATTTCCCATAAAATTACATGTCTGACGATTTTTGACAGTTGAGTGAGGGGAAATGGCAGCGATTTTAAAACTTTTTTTTTTGATAAAAAATACGTTTTTTTCGGAATTTTGAGTTATTGATGGCTTACTGGGCGTCTGATTTTACACAAAAGTCCCCTTGACACCAAATTTCTATCTTTTCACGGTTGCGAGCTACAAATCACTGAAAAACGTGTCTTAGTACAAAACCAGAAAAATGAAAGGGGTCGTACCGCCCCACTGTCACGAGATATCGAAAAATGGACCTTGGATTCGTGATCAGAGACCAGAATTACCAATTACCAATAACCAATAACCAATAACAATAACTCAGCAAATATGCGTTTGATTTCCAACGAGAAAAATATAAATTATCACAAAGTTTTGCGATTTCACGCATGAATTTTTTTAACTTTCTAATCATATGGTCAAAAATTGAGGTTTTTGGAGAAAAGGATTGTAAAAATTATTGTTATGTAAGCTTTTTTTGAAAAATATAAAAATTGATTCATTTATTGAAATTCGGATGGTACAACTCAAGAATTATTTCTTCATTATATTTTTTAAAGATCCATGGCAAAAATCATATCCGTTTCACAACTCCTCTATACTCAAACTTAACTTCATCCACTAATCGAGTTTATATTTCTCTTTAATTTTGTTTCAGGTAGGTGAGCGAAACCGTTCTTAACTTTTTACTTCTACTGCTGTGTGGACTTTCCTTCTCGTTAACACAAAGGTTAAGGTAAGTGAGATGGCCATTATCATCACCATCCAAGAGGGGAAGAAAAAAGTGTGGTTGCGTGTCTTAAAGTTAATTTTTCGGAACTTTAATTTTTTTAAGTTTCTAAACTTCTTGCCAAATTTTACTTTAGAATCTGATACAAAAAAATCTTCTTTCACCAAAAAATAAAATTGGTATTTCAAACAATACTTCAACTAAGAAAACTATTAAGCATGTAAAAAGACACGATAATTTTTCTCCTTTCAATTCAGTTGAACCAATCTCAGCCCCAAAATCTGGTGGGCAAGCTCAAATTTCCTTGAACATTTCAGCCAATTTGTCCGAACAAAACCCTTAACAACTTAACTTTCGCACTTTTCACAGTCAGCTTCGCGTGCTTTCAAAGCTTTTTTCCCCAACTCCTCTTCATTTTTTTTTTTTGAGGAGGTAGCAGGGAGGAAAAACAATTTCCATCGAAACCAGCCTCTTTTTCGTGAGCCATGACATGACGCGAATAGTGTGCCTCTGATGAGTTCTCTTTACCGATGTTTGGTGGCTGAAGTGGCCGATTTGGGGCCCCTTTTAATGGTCGTAATGCGCAATGCTTCAACGGTAATGAGAGTGGCCAAACACACACACAATTGCCGGGTTTCGGTTTCATAACGATAATAATAATAAAGCCCAGACGGAGGGGGGCTTCACTGATGTGAGGCAAACGATTTTTTGAGGTGGAAATTATGTTTCTTTTTTCGTCATTGTTGGGGAGTGTTGTTCAAAATTTGCAAGACCAATAAACAACATATTTTTTGAAAAAACTTTCAGCAATTTCAGTACAATTTTGAATTTGCGAAATATGCAAATCAAAATCTTTTTAACCAAAAGTGCCTCCCTCTAAAATATTCCGGCCGCAAATCGGCACGAAACCAGTCACAGCTTAAAGGAAAACAAATTCCACATTTTCCAAACATTCACCGAAACCCTGAAAAGGATTTCCCCTCCCACAAGCATATCGATACCGTCCCATCAGTAAGCCACGGAAAATCATAGACCATTTGGAAGCATTTTCCTTTGCACGTGCACACACAGCCACGTGAGCTGGAAGGATAAAATTTTCCCACCAACCGGAGAGCTAAACACTATGCTAACGACAAGCAGCAAGCAAACCAGACTACAGACAGGGCATACCTTCTGCGCGCTGTATCTGCTCGGGGAAATTTGTTTGATCTTTCTATCCCTCTCTGTTTGGCCTTTTAAGGTTCTGGTACACTATGCTAATCGTCTCGATTGCCGCTAGCAATGGAACGTGAGTGGAGTTTTGTAAAAGATGGAATTATTTGAAAAATTGCATTTTTTTTGCTTGTTTTCAATTAAATTCAAAATATCCAAAATATTTTGATTTTCAAAGTTGTTGTTGTGTATTATTTGGGTGGTTTTAATCTAAATTTGGTCATTCGTCACCAGATTTGCACAGTTTTTTTACATGAAAAAATGTGAAATAAGTTGCATTCACTTTTCAAAAGTAATGTCATTTAAGTCATTTTAGTGATTTTGATAATTTTGTTCATTTTGATCATTTAGTTCATTTTCTTAATTTTCTTAATTTTCTTAATTTTCTTAATTTTCTTAATTTTCTTATTTTCTTAATTTTCTTGATTTTCTTAGTTTTCTTAATTTTCTTAATTTTCTTAATTTTCTTAATTTTCTTAATTTTCTTAATTTTCTTAATTTTAGGTTTTTTAGTTTTTTAAATTTTCTAAATTTTCTAAATTTTCTAAATTTTCTAAATTTTCTAAATTTTCTAAATTTTCTACATTTTCTAAATTTTCTAAATTTTCTAAATTTTCTAAATAAATTTTCTAAATTTTCTAAATTTTCAATTTTCTAAATTTTCTCTAATTTTCAATTTTCTAAATTTTCTAAATTTTCTAAATTTTCTAAATTTTCTAAATTTTCTAAATTTTCTAAATTTTCTAAATTTTCTAAATTTTCTAAATTTTCTAAATTTTCTAAACTTTCTAAATTTTCTAAATTTTCTAAATTGTCTAAATTTTCAAAATTTTCTTCATTTTGTTCATTAAGTTCATTTTGTTCATTTTGTTCATTTCGTTCATTTTGTTCATTTTGTTCATTTTGTTCATTTTGTTCATTTTGTTCATTTTGTTCATTTTGTTCATTTTGTTCATTTTGTTCATTTTGTTCATTTTGTTCATTTTGTTCATTTTGTTCATTTTGTTCATTTTGTTCACTTTGTTCATTTTGTTCATTTTGTTCATTTTGTTCATTTTGTTCATTTTGTTCATTTTGTTCATTTTGTTCATTTTGTTCATTTTGTTCATTTTGTTCATTTTGTTCATTTTGTTCATTTTGTTCATTTTGTTCATTTTGTTCATTTTGTTAATTTTGTTCATTTTGTTCATTCAGTTCATTCAGTTCATTTTGTTCATTTTGTTCATTTTGTTCATTTCGTTCATTTTGTTCATTTTGTTCATTTTGTTCATTTTGTTCATTTTGTTCATTTTGTTCATTTTGTTCATTTTGTTCATTTTGTTCATTTTGTTCATTTTGTTCATTTTGTTCATTTTGTTCATTTTGTTCATTTTGTTCATTTTGTTCATTTTGTTTATTTTGTTCATTTTGTTCATTTTGTTCATTTTGTTCATTTTGTTCATTTTGTTCATTTTGTTCATTTTGTTCATTTTGTTCATTTTGTTCATTTTGTTCATTTTTTTCATTTTATTCATTTTGTTCATTTTGTTCATTTTGTTCATTTTGTTCATTTTGTTCATTTTGTTCATTTTGTTCATTTTGTTCATTTTGTTCATTTTGTTCATTTTGTTCATTTTGTTCATTTTGTTCATTTTGTTCATTTTGTTCATTTTGTTCATTTTGTTCATTTTGTTCATTTTGTTCATTTTGTTCATTTTGTTCATTTTGTTCATTTTGTTCATTTTGTTCATTTTGTTCATTTTGTTCATTTTGTTCATTTTGTTCATTTTGTTCATTTTGTTCATTTTGTTCATTTTGTTCATTTTGTCCTTTTGGTAATTTTGGTCTTTTCGATCATTTTGGTCATTTCGGTATTTTTAATAATTTTTGTAATTTTTGTAATTTTTGTAATTTTTGTAATTTTTGTAATTTTTGTAATTTTTGTAATTTTTGTAATTTTTGTAATTTTTGTAATTTTTGTAGTTTTTGTAATTTTTGTAATTTTTGTAATTTTTGTAATTTTTGTAATTTTTGTAATTTTTGTAATTTTTGTAATTTTTGTAATTTTTGTAATTTTTGTAATTTTTGTAATTTTTGTAATTTTTGTAATTTTTGTAATTTTTGTAATTTTTGTAATTTTGTAATTTTGTAATTTTTGTAATTTTGTGATTTTTTGTTTTTGTAATTTTTGTAATTTTTGTAATTTTTGTAATTTTTGTAATTTTTGTAATTTTTGTAATTTTTGTATTTTTTGTAATTTTTGTAATTTTTGTAATTTTTGTAATTTTTGTAATTTTTGTAATTTTTGTAATTTTCGTAATTTTTGTAATTTTTGTAATTTTTGTAATTTTTGTAATTTTTGTTCATTTTGTTCATTTTGTTCATTTTGTTCATTTTGTTCATTTTGTTCATTTTGTTCATTTTGTTCATTTTGTTCATTTTGTTCATTTTGTTCATTTTGTTCATTTTGTTCATTTTGTTCATTTTGTTCATTTTGTTCATTTTGTTCATTTTGTTCATTTTGTTCATTTTGTTCATTTTGTCCTTTTTGGTAATTTTGGTCTTTTCGATCATTTTGGTCATTTCGGTATTTTTTAATAATTTTTTTGTAATTTTTGTAATTTTTGTAATTTTTGAAATTTTTGAAATTTTTGTAATTTTTGTAATTTTTGTAATTTTTGTAATTTTTGTAATTTTTGTAGTTTTTGTAATTTTTGTAATTTTTGTAATTTTTGTAATTTTTGTAATTTTTGTAATTTTTGTAATTTTTGTAATTTTTGTAATTTTTGTAATTTTTGTAATTTTTATAATTTTTGTAATTTTTGTAATTTTTGTAATTTTTGTAATTTTTGTAATTTTTGTAATTTTTGTAATTTTTGTAATTTTTGTAATTTTTGTAATTTTTGTAATTTTTGTAATTTTTGTGATTTTTGTAATTTTTGTAATTTTTGTAATTTTTGTAATTTTTGTAATTTTTGTAATTTTTGTAATTTTTGTATTTTTGTAATTTTTGTAATTTTTGTAATTTTTGTAATTTTTGTAATTTTTGTAATTTTCGTAATTTTTGTAATTTTTGTAATTTTTGTAATTTTTGTAATTTTTGTTCATTTTGTTCATTTTGTTCATTTTGTTCATTTTGTTCATTTTGTTCATTTTGTTCATTTTGTTCATTTTGTTCATTTTGTTCATTTTGTTCATTTTGTTCATTTTGTTCATTTTGTTCATTTTGTTCATTTTTATCATTTTGTTCATTTTGTCCTTTTTGGTAATTTTGGTCTTTTCGATCATTTTGGTCATTTCGGTATTTTTTAATTTTTTTTTGTAATTTTTGTAATTTTTGAAATTTTTGAAATTTTTGTAATTTTTGTAATTTTTGTAATTTTTGTAATTTTTGTAATTTTTGTAATTTTTGTAATTTTTGTAATTTTTGTTCATTTTGTTCATTTTGTTCATTTTGTTCATTTTGTTCATTTTGTTCATTTTGTTCATTTTGTTCATTTTGTTCATTTTGTTCATTTTGTTCATTTTGTTCATTTTGTTCATTTTGTTCATTTTGTCCTTTTTGGTAATTTTGGTCTTTTCGATCATTTTGGTCATTTCGGTATTTTTTAATAATTTTTTTGTAATTTTTGTAATTTTTGTAATTTTTGAAATTTTTGAAATTTTTGTAATTTTTGTAATTTTTGTAATTTTTGTAATTTTTGTAATTTTTGTAATTTTTGTAGTTTTTGTAATTTTTGTAATTTTTGTAATTTTTGTAATTTTTGTAATTTATGTAATTTTTGTAATTTTTGTAATTTTTGTAATTTTTGTAATTTTTGTAATTTTTGTAATTTTTGTAATTTTTGTAATTTTTGTAATTTTTGTAATTTTTGTAATTTTTGTAATTTTTGTAATTTTTGTAATTTTTGTAATTTTCGTAATTTTTGAAATTTTTGTAATTTTTGTAATTTTTGTAATTTTTGTTCATTTTGTTCATTTTGTTCATTTTGTTCATTTTGTTCATTTTGTTCATTTTGTTCATTTTGTTCATTTTGTTCATTTTGTTCATTTTGTTCATTTTGTTCATTTTGTTCATTTTGTTCATTTTGTTCATTTTGTTCATTTTGTTCATTTTGTTCATTTTGTTCATTTTTTATCATTTTGTTCATTTTGTCCTTTTTGGTAATTTTGGTCTTTTCGATCATTTTGGTCATTTCGGTATTTTTTAATTTTTTTTTGTAATTTTTGTAATTTTTGAAATTTTTGAAATTTTTGTAATTTTTGTAATTTTTGTAATTTTTGTAATTTTTGTAATTTTTGTAATTTTTGTAATTTTTGTATTTTTTGTAATTTTTGTAATTTTTGTAATTTTTGTAATTTTTGTAATTTTTGTAATTTTCGTAATTTTTGTAATTTTTGTAATTTTTGTAATTTTTGTAATTTTGTAATTTTGTATTTTTGTAATTTTGTAATTTTTGTAATTTTTGTAATTTTTGTAATTTTTATTTTGTAATTTTGTAATTTTTGTAATTTTTGTAATTTTTGTAATTTTTGTAATTTTTGTAATTTTTGTAATTTTTGTAATTTTTGTAATTTTTGTAATTTTTGTAATTTTTGTAATTTTTGTAATTTTTGTAATTTTTGTAATTTTTGTGATTTTTGTAATTTTTGTAATTTTTGTAATTTTTGTAATTTTTGTAATTTTTGTAATTTTTGTAATTTTTGTAATTTTTGTAATTTTTGTAATTTTTGTAATTTTTGTAATTTTTGTAATTTTTGTCAATTTTGTCATTTTTGTCAATTTTGTAATTTTTGTTAATTTTGTAATTTTTGTAATTTTTGTAATTTTTGTAATTTTTGTAATTTTTGTAATTTTTGTAATTTTTGTAATTTTTGTAATTTTTGTAATTTTTGTAATTTTTGTAATTTTTGTAATTTTTGTAATTTTTGTAATTTTTGTAATTTTTGTAATTTTTGTAATTTTTGTAATTTTTGTAATTTTTGTAATTTTTGTAATTTTTGTAATTTTTGTAATTTTTGTAATTTTTGTAATTTTTGTAATTTTTGTAATTTTGTAATTTTGTAATTTTTGTAATTTTTGTAATTTTTGTAATTTTTGTAATTTTTGTAATTTTTGTAATTTTGTAATTTTTGTAATTTTTGTAATTTTTGTAATTTTGTAATTTTGTAATTTTTGTAATTTTTGTAATTTTTGTAATTTTTGTAATTTTTGTAATTTTTGTAATTTTTGTAATTTTTGTAATTTTTGTAATTTTTGTAATTTTTGTAATTTTCGTAATTTTTGTAATTTTTGTAATTTTTGTAATTTTTGTAATTTTTGTAATTTTTGTAATTTTTGTAATTTTTGTAATTTTTGTAATTTTTGTAATTTTTGTAATTTTTGTAATTTTTGTAATTTTTGTAATTTTTGTAATTTTTGTAATTTTTGTAATTTTTGTAATTTTTGTAATTTTTGTAATTTTTGTAATTTTTGTAATTTTTGTAATTTTTGTAATTTTTGTAATTTTTGTAATTTTTGTAATTTTTTGTAATTTTTGTAATTTTTGTAATTTTTGTAATTTTTGTAATTTTTGTAATTTTTGTAATTTTTGTAATTTTTGTAATTTTTGTAATTTTTGTAATTTTTGTAATTTTTGTAATTTTTGTAATTTTTGTAATTTTTGTAATTTTTGTAATTTTTGTAATTTTTGTAATTTTTGTAATTTTTGTAATTTTTGTAATTTTTGTAATTTTTGTAATTTTTGTAATTTTTGTAATTTTTGTAATTTTTGTAATTTTTGTAATTTTTGTAATTTTTGTATTTTTTGTAATTTTTGTAATTTTTGTAATTTTTGTAATTTTTGTAATTTTTGTTATTTTTGTCATTTTGATCATTTTGATCATTTTGATCATTTTGATCATTTTGATAGTTTTGATAATTTTGATAATTTTGATCATTTTGATCATTTTGATCATTTTGATCATTTTGATCATTTTGATCATTTTGATCATTTTGATCATTTTGATCATTTTGATCATTTTGATCATTTTGATCATTTTGATCATTTTGATCATTTTGATCATTTTGATCATTTTGATCATTTTGATCATTTTGATCATTTAGATCATTTTGATCATTTTGATCATTTTGATCATTTTGATCATTTTGATCATTTTGATCATTTTGATCATTTTGATCATTTTGATCATTTTGATCATTTTGATCATTTTGATCATTTTGGTAATTTTGGTCATTTAGGTCATATTGGTAATTTTCGTCATTTTGGTAATTTAATTAGTTTTGGTCATCTTGGTCAACACATAACAAATTGTTTTCAAAAATTGGTAATGTTGAAAATTGCAAAAATTAGTATTTTTTGTTAAAAGGATTTATTTGCAAATTACTGCTCATATTATTTAGAATGCAAAAAAAAGAATCACAGGACAACAAATCATCATCTTCTTTTATTTTCAAAGAATTATTCTTGTTTGAAAAACGAAATGCTAAATCTCATGAACATTATTTTATTGAAAGAGTATTTAATTTTCTTTAATAACACATGTTTTATAGCATATAAAATGGCATTGAAATATATATTTTCAACTATTAATAACATAAATAAGAAGACATTAGATTGTACTTTTACCGAGTCATAGCTATCTGAAGTAAGCAGTTAAAAAAAAGGGTGCCACGATATTTCAACACCGCTTTGACCAAAACGGCTCAAAATTTTGATGAAGATTCCGTGTGAGTTTTGAAGGCCGATTTTAAAAAGTTTAATTGAAAAAAAGATAAAAACACAAATATCCATTGATCCATCCGATCTCGAGATATCGTGGCACCCGTAAATCAACTCGTTATTTTGAGAAAAAAAACGACCAGAAAGTTTGACATTTGACAAAGATTCAAGCTAAAATCGTTTGTTATTCACTTAATCAATAAATATCTTTCTGAAACTCTCAGGAGTAATTGGAAACCATTTTTTTTGTAAAACAATTTACTTTGCTATAATCATTTTCTTATCTCTGGGATTGCAAAATTCCTTTCTGTCATCTCGATTCAAATTGTTAGAAATGTTAGCTCTCCCAAGAATCGACTCGAAACAAAGCTCTCATCTCATTTCTGATTGATATTGCACTGACTAACCGACCTCCTCCGAATAACAAATTATGTTCCCACATCACCCAAAGCAAAACACCTTCTCCAACTGACGTTTTACTCGACATTTTCTCTCCTCTCCTATGGAAGCGCCTCTCTTCATCGACTCCGACAGCAAAGCTCTCTCTCAGCAACCCCAAATCGCACAAAACGAGAGAAAGCGCACGCAAAACTTCTCGCACTCTCTCACCATTTCGCACAACAACAACGTTCAACAGCGCGTTTTCGCCGGCTTGCTTTGCTTTTTTCGGAGGGCCAGCAGCAACCCGATCAACAATCAACAACCTTTTCGTACTCTGTGCACTTTCCGGCGTCGTCGTCGTCGTCAGGATGCAGCATCCTTCGATTCCAAAGGACCAGCCGTCAGGAGTTAGTTTCGCGGAGACCACCGGACTGGTATGACGTGACGCAGCGCGCCCGCTTTCAAGCTTTCGCTGGAGCTTTCTTCGAAGAATTAAAAAGTAAAAGCGAGCTTTCCGTTAAGCTTCGTTCGTTTTGCGAGAGTTCGCGCGCGCGAAAAAAAAACTCTGTTTGCGACGGGAATTGAACCGCGGTCGTGGGACCGCGCGCTTGACGCGCTTTTGGGAGGGGGTTTTGTGTGTAAGTGATTTCTGTGTGCGAAGGGAAAGAGCGCAACAGGGTGGCGAAAAGAAGAATTCTTGTTGGTGAAGTGAGGAAAAATGGGTGGTTTTGGGAGAAGTGACGACACGACACGCTGAACTAAGCGGATTTTCCAAACGAGGGAAGAACAAGGACGACGCGTCAACTGAAACAGACGGTGTGGAGAAGAGAGTTGTACCGCCTCGGAAAGGACCCGGGGAAATCCTGCTGAGTTTGTTAGTTTTTCCACTGCTGGAATCTGTTCCGTCGAGAGGCGCCGTGGAGAGGAGTGGGGGAAGGGTGGATTGTGATGTATTGTGTGTTTGAAGTATGAAGTAGATGTCTGAGAGGCACACTGGAGTTTAACGAAGGGATGGGAAAAGTGAGGAATTGATGGGCCATTTTTAAGCAACAAATCTTTAAAAAAAAAAAATAATTATGTATAAAACAGAAAATAAAGTGTTTTTCTGTGGAACCAAATTTAAAAATTGTTAAAAAGCTTAAAATGAATTTATTCAATCCAAGGTTCATAAACAATCATTTCAGAATGTTTTCTGGTTCCCATCAGAATACTGCTAAAACCTCGAAAAAAAAAACATTAATAACATCAGTATTGAAAAATTTTCAACCAAAAAAAAGTACCTTAATAGAGACTCGAACCCAAGACCTTTGACTTGTCGAACCGCGCCTTTGCCGTATCGGCCACCAAAGTTCGATAACTAAGAGATGGTCATTTGGCAAAATAAGCCAATCAATGGGATGAACTGTTTCAATGAACAAATAAACCAAATTTCATGGTGGTTCACCCGCGAGAGGTTTATTCTTCCATTTAATTTTGGTAGAGCTATTCTCTCGGCTTTCTGTGGGTGTAGGCATTGCTAAAAATCAAACACAATAAAGCAAAAATATTATATTTTTGAAAAATATTTTGCCATTTTGGTAAAAATAGAATCTTTACAAAATATTATTACAATTTCTTCAAAAGGTCAATTTACGCCTCATGATCTGGTGGTTCAAAATAAAAAAACGAAACTATTGGCACTACGCCCCCCGGGGCATGGCCTTCCTCTAACGTGGGATTTCTGCTCCAGCGCCTCTGACGAGACAGGAGAAACCGGGACCGACGTTTTACTTCACCATCCGATAGAAGCTCAGTGGATAAGGCGGGAATCGAACCCGCGTCTCATAGCATCATCGGGATCGGCAGCCGAAGCCGCTACCCCTGCGCCACGAGACCCAAAATAATGATGGAAATCTAATTCAAATAATTCAATTTTAATTCAAATTCAGCTTAATTTTTTATGTTTTCTTGCACCAAGCTTCACAAATTTAGTATTTTTTAAACTTTTGTCGTTCACTTAACAAAATATTTGTTTAAACCATTGTTACATTATTTATTAACTATCAAAAAGATTTTAAACAGTTTGCAATAGATTTTTTCAATGATTCTGAATTTTTAATTTTTCTTTATTTGTTGAAAAATCATCACAAAAATAATTTGAAAAAGACTTGAAAATGCAGTTACTTTAATCATTTTGAAAAAAATCTTCAGGGCACTGTAAACTGTAAAGCGATTAGTTCAGCAATAAAAGTAGAGTTATTAGCATGAAAGTTATATGATTTATATTAAATAAATTATCTTGAGAAAAATGAATTCTAATGGATGGATTATGAACATTATCGAATCAGATTAGAAAAAAATACAGTAAAAAAAAAAGAAAAAACGAACAATTTTGTTTGAAAAAATGATAAATTATTTGGTGAAAAATTCAATATTGAGCGAAATTTATAGATTTTATTACAACTAATGGTCTAATTTTCAATGTTGAAAAATGTTTTTTTCAAAATTGTAAAATCTTTTCAAAAAAAATATTTTAAATATTTTTGTAATGAAGACTAACATTTTATAAGGGCCAAACATTCAATGTTACGCCCATTTGAAATTTTAGTCTTGATTTCAAAATTTTCAAAATATTTTTTTCGAGAAAATCATAAAATTCACAAATGTTTAATTTTTGTTTGTATTTTACACCCAAAACTAAGCAGCGCTCGTTCGAGAGAATAGTGGTACCATTTACGGACACAGAGAACACAGCTCGAGATGGGCGAGAGAATCATTCTCTCGAGGTTCATTTACAAAAAAAAAGATCATCCGTCAATACAAAAAAACTAATGAGTCGACCATGGGAATCGAACCAGAGACTTTTGACATACTAACCCAATGACTTAACTGCCTCGGCCACCACAGCTTGGTGAACAAGGAGTGGTCAGATATCGACGTATGACACTTGTTGGAGATTTATCGTTTCAATTAACAAATGAACTGATTTTTTTATGGTGGTGTGAGTTGGTAGCATTATTCTCTCGATATTGGCGCTGAGCCCTCAATAAATTTTGAGAGAACGATTCTCTCGACTCGGAATTTTGGGTGTAGCAACTTGCAATGTCTCACAAGAAATTTTACTGTAAATTTTGTAAATAAATGTTTTCAAGAATGGACAATATTTAAAAAAAAAATCGAACCGAAAAAATACCAAAATTTTTTTTGGCGGAAAAATGTTTGTCCATGCTAATATAACTTATATGGCTCAAAAGTTGCAGTTTGTTGTCCGAAATCGAAATTTTTCTGATTAGTTTTTATCAATATCTACAATTTTGCAGAAGACACCAAATCGATCATAAATTTCCCATATAAGTAACAGATCATCGAATATTTACGCATAATTTATGTATGGACAAAAAAATAATTAAAATTGAACATGTTGATTTTTTTAAGATTAATCTGTTCTTGTTTGATCTAAAGCATTCACTAAAATTTATTTTTTTGTAAACAAAAATGTAATGGATTGAATGAATGCTTTTCCCCGAAAATTTAAAGTACTCAAAATTGACAAATGGTTTTGCCTTCCTCACCTCACCAAGAAAATATTATAAAAGCCTCTTAGATCCACCTTCACGTATACATTTCGAAACAATTTCTTAGCAAGTGTTGTAAATATTTTTGTCACTCGAATTACTCGATCTATCTTGAGATCCCCAAAAGTCTTTTTTGAAAGTCATTAAGTTCGTAGAAGTGCTTCAATAGTTACGTTAAAATACAATTTTCGGGGATGCAAAAAGTGTTGATTTTCAAAAACGCATTTTCCATAGCCTACACCTTAACCTTCGACCTCTAGCGGATAAATTTGGAAACCAGTAATCACAAAGCTTTCTTCATAAGCTTTTTGCATGTATTCAGGCGCAATCAATCGGATTTACAAACAGTAAACATTTGGAAATGATTTTGTAAGCTATTCAAATAAGGGTTAAAAAAATGTGAGGCTGTGAGGCTCGATCAAAAAGCAGAAAAAAAATCAAATTTCAAGTCTTGAAGTAATTCTTCCTAAAATTTCAAAAATCTTTTTGAATCAATTGTAATAATTCACATTTCTCACAATTTTCCCACCACTACGCAATATTCAGTACCTAGTTCCCTTTACTACCCGCGGCAAACTACAACCGGCGTTCCTTCCAGAGCACTCCCCGGAGGGAAATCAAAAATTTATCACCAGTGAGTGGGGTTTGCTGGTGCGCGCGCCCCGGAAAAAGAGCTGCTGCACCAGCTTCTAGATCAAGGAGGGGTGAAAATAGTGTTTTTGCGATCTTTTTTTCCTCTTCACATAAATAAGATACCGAGACCAGTAGAACCCAAATCCGACAATCCGCCGGATCAACACTCGGGGGCAGATTTATAAATTGCGAAACGGAATCCCGCGCTCCTTTTCTAGTTTGGTGAAACACAGAAAAAACAACGTGTGTTGTTCCGCGATTCAATTTGGGAACAGTGAGCAGTGAGGAGGGGGTCTTGCGAGGGCAGGAAAGGATGCCATAAATAAATGATGTCCCGGTTTTGGGAAAAGGTTGAAGGCTATCGAGGGCGTACTCGGATCGACCGGTAATGGAGAGTGAAACCGAGTTGTTTTTGGGACGATGGGGAACATGTGTGAGAATAGGGAGGGGGGGGGGTCATGTGAGATTACGAGGATGTTAACAATTCAACGTTTTCGGGAAGGATGAAGGATCAGTGTAATTTTGGACGGGCGAGTGAAAGAATGTCAGAGTTATTTATAACTTATATACTAGTGACTGTTGACAGACTTGACTGAAGACTGACTTACCGATTCACAGCTGATGCAGCAACTCTTAAACCTAAACACTTTGTACTTACCGAAATCGAGTAGATCGTTTGCTTTGAATTCTCTATTTTATGAAGTACGGTTTGAAGTCCGCAATTGAGGTGTTAATTGATCAAATGCTTTTTTTGCGATTTTCAGTTGATCATCATTTCAGGACTCAAATTAGGTGCGGTTTGAAGTCCGTAATTGAAGAAAAATTATCTAAAAACATTTGTTTATGTTTTTTTTTCTAAAACGAGTTTGGCTGAATTTACAGTCTGGTTGCCTACCTGAAGGCGATTTCGTTCAAACTGAATTGCTTTGAATCCCATAACTTCTACTTTGAAGAGCTCTTTTCGAGTCAAACAGCTTCAAAACCAGCTTTAAAATGCATTGATTTAAACCGGTTCCTGCCATAACCATAATCGAATGAAAATCTGGAAAAGCTTTTTCCCACGCTCAAACTGGCCGCCACCAAACGGTTGGTTGGTTCGTAAATTGGCAACAGATTTTTCGCACCCAACCAGTGTGCAGTTTACCCCGCAAGTTATTACTGGGTGAGATCAGAGAGCAAAATATGCGAAATTTTTTGGGGCGAACATGTTGCCGGCTGCAGTTGGCAGAAGAATTATGGGTTGTTTGCTGGTTATGATTTTGCTGTAAATTTTCGAATTTATGTTGCTGAACTTTTGAGAGAAAGCTGTAAATTGAACTCTAGATTGGATTCACCAAAGCAAGACATTCTGATTAAGCAGGATAAACATTTGCCCAAAATCAAGCCATCTCACGCTTTTCGATTTGTTCCGAGCGGAAAACCGCACCACCCCCTGAAAGTAGGCAGAATGATTTTCCAAACAATCCCCCGCCCGAAACCAACGCGCTGTGTTTTGCTAATTGATTTTTCCGGGCCAAACGGCGGGATGTTTCATTACTCTTCCCTTCGGGGCAACCACTTGAAGGATGGGGGGAGAATTTATGCTTCATCACCGCGCATATCAGTGATCTCTGACAAGGGCTTTCTAATTAAAGTACAAAAGTTTGACTAGAACAACACGGCTTTGTGTTGGTTCGGATCTGATTAAAAAGTGACTGTTGACAGAGTTGACTTATTACTTACCGTTTTTTGGCTTATTTCAGCATTCTGGATCACTTAAACTAACACTTTGTACTTACCGATTTCATCAAAACTTCGTTTGCTTCTAAAGTCTCTATCACTAATCTTCCCATTGAAGTCCGTAATAGAAACCTTAAGTTCAAACTCTTTGTACTTACCGAACACCAATTCATCATTCCGTCCAAAGTTTGCTTAAGCCAACTTTAGCTTGAAGTCCGTGATTGAAACCTAATTCTCACGAAATCACCGTTCAATCATGGTTGCCTACTTGTAGGCGTTTACTGCTCAACTTTTGAGTTACTGTCCCGAACTCCGTCGAGCTCACCCAACGTAACTTTATCTTTTATCAATCATTCAACGCTGTGAACCATGATGATGTGGACCCCCCCTCCCCCCCCCCTCGCTTTTCTCCCAAAATTGATTCAATTTGGCTAAACTTGTCTGTTGTTTCTCACTTTACCCTCCGCTTTTCATCGTCCACCGCAGCTGCCTCGACTTGATTGATTATCGACCTCGGCTGGGGTGGTGCCCCCAGACACCAAAGAGATGGATAGCCTGTCAATTCCCCTTCCCTCCTTCCCGCAAAAAGAAAAAGTTTCCAAGCAAAAGAGCTTCCCGAAGATTACACCGATTTTCACGTAATTCCACACATCAGTTCACGAACTAACGTCAAGTGGCGGTGGCGGAAAAACTTTTTTCCTCTCTCACACCGCAAACTTAATCAAAACTCAACACCCTCTGCGGGTCCGAACGTGGTGTTTACTGACGCAACCTGCCGCGAAATTTATCACCTCCCCCCCGCTGACGCAGCAATGGGGATGATTGTGTTTGACAATTTTGAGAGGTTGAGAGGAAAATGGGGGGGGGGGGTCGCAAGTCACACATACAGACACACGCAACGTCCAGAGTGAGTGGTAGAATTAAATGCCAACGGTGAAACAGAGAGTGGTTCAAATTTGCCTGGTTGGTGTGGTGGGGTCCTAAGCAAATAAAAGGGTTAGGGTTGGCAGAAAGAGTTGAGTCCTATTTTTGGTAACTGTAACTGTTGATGGAATTTGCTGAAGACTGTTTCTGCATTCAGGAGAACTCAAACTAAACACTTGGTACTTACCGTATTTCAGTTCATGAGTACACTCCAGTCCTTTTAATTTTGAATAAGGTTCAAGTTGAAATCCATGATTTAAAGCCGACTTCTCTCAGCTTAGAAAATAAAAAAAAACGAATAACTTAAAAACTTGGTACTCCTATTGAGCTCTCTCTTGATACTTACTCAGTGTATGCTTCTGGTACTGATCTTGGAACTTCTTTTGAGCTCCCTCTTGATACACTTTTTCGTTTTACTGTTGGTACTTATCTTGGTACTCCTGTTAGTACTCCTTTTGGTACTTCTCACGGTATTATCACTTGGTACTCCTGTTTATACCCCACTTGATACTAATTTTGAACATATTTTTGGTACTCCAGTTGGTACTCCTGTTAATACCTTGGTAGTTCAAAATCAAAACCGTCCTTATGTAAAACATATACATTTACGGTACTTCTTCTGGTTTTACTCTCGGTAGAAATTTGTGGTACTCTTCTTATTGCGCTCCTTAGTACTCCTCTTGGTACTTTTTATAGAGTTCCTCTTGATGCTCCGTCTGATGCTTCTCTTGGTACTCCGCTTGATACTCTTCTTGATGCACTTTTTGAAATGCCTCTTGGTACCCCAGTTGGTACTCTTTTTGATTCTTTAGCTCTCCTATCGGTACACCTGGTTAAAAAAAGTTAAGTTTTGAGTTCGAAATTTAAACCGCATCATGATGTAAATTACTAACACTGATTATTGGTACTCCTTACAGGTTTGTTTTTGGTACTCCTCTTGGTACTCCCCACAGTATTTCTATTGGTGTTTCTTCGTATGCTTCTCTTGGTACTGCTATTTGTACACCTCTTGGTACTTTGGACCCGAAAAACTCATGAGTTTAGTGGTCCTCAAACGCTAATAAATAAATTAAATCCCCTTGATATTTTTCTTGGTCCTCTTGTGAGTACTACGCTTAAAACGCCTGTTGGTACGCCTGGTAGACAAAAAGTTCAATAGGCGTCCGGAATAGGAACCGCATTCTTATTTAGAATACTCACACTTAATCTTGGTACTCCTCCTGGTTGGTACTTGTGATAATCTGCCGTCCCCATCGTGGACCCCTTCAGATTTTTTTTTGTTTGAGTATTACTCAAACTGACATTGGATTACTCACACTGATATTGATGTCAGGACCGTTCAGGACCGTTTTTTGCCATGTGGGTATCAAATGATCAGGATTTTTCATACATTTCAAATGCAGTATTTTTTATTGAAAATACTTAAAAAATCACAAAATAACGTATTTTTGAAAAAAAAAACTCTAAATTTTTGGTTTCACAAAAATCGGGTTTTTATCATACATTTCGAAACTTATAACACATTGTTTTGAAAATACTATTTTTTTTTGCAAAACTACGCATCAAATGATCGGATTTTTTGTACATTTTGAATGCAAAATGCAATTTTGATAAAATACTCCAAAGTTCCACTAAACTATGTATTTTCGAAAAAATACTCTAAGTTTAAGATTTTTTTTCAACATGGGTATCAAATGATTGGGATTTTTACAAACTTTTCGAATATAGTATATTTTTTGGAAATATTGAAAAATTTCACAAAACTACATATTATCGAAAAAACACTCAAAATTTCAGGTTTTTACAATATGAAAATCAAACGATCGACATTTTTTCCTTCATTTCGAAAGTTGTAACACATTTTTTTAAACTCAAAATATTCACAAAACTACGTATTTTCGAAAAAAATACTCGAAATGTCAATTTTTCACAATATGGGTAACAAATGATTGGGATATTTTAATAAATTTAGGAAGCTGTAAAAATCTTTTTTAAATACAAAACATTTTCACAAAATAGCGTATTTTTGAAAAAAAAAATCTCAAAATTTCAAAGTTTCAATTTTTTTTGCATTCAAAATGTTTGAAAACACTCCGATCATTTGTTACCCAACTGAAATTTTGAGTGTTTTTTTTTCGAAAATTCGTAGTTTTGTGAAAATTTGGAGTATTTTCAAAAAAGAATGTTGTTTGAAAAAAATCAGATCATTTGATACCGATTTGAGAAATAAGGAAATTTTTAGTATCTTTTTCGAAAAAACGTAGTTTTGTGAAAATTTTGAGTATTTTCAAAAAATGTTGTTATTACATTCGAAATGTATGAAAAAATCCCAATCATTTGTAACCAATATTGCAAAAAACTGAAATTTTGAGTATTTTTTTTTCGAAAATACGTAGTTTTGTGAATATTTTCAGTATTTTCAATTGTTTTATGACACTCGAAATGTATGACAATAACACGATCATTTGATACCCATGTTGCAATAACAAATATTTGATGTTTTTTTTTCAGAGTAAAAAATTGCATTTTCAAAATACAGGAAAAATACCATTTAGTTTTGTATAGTACTTTCGCTCTAGGCACTCCTTTTGGTACTCTTCCTGAAAATTTCATAAGTACTTCTTCAAATTTCAATATTAAGTCCCTTGTTAGAATTGCATTCTTACAAAAACTACTCACTTATAATTTTGTTATTATTTGTTTCTCGTAATGGTACCTTTTTGGTAATTTTAATAAAACACTTTTTGGTTCTTTTATTGGTACTCTTTTTGAAACTCCTCTTAGTTCTCTCATAAGTTTTCTTCTTTTGTACCCTTTTTGGAACTCTTCATGGAACGCTTTCCGGTACCCTTGTTGGTAATATTCTTGGTACTCTTCCTGGTACCATTTTTGGTTCACTTGTTGGTACTTAGATACCTTTTGGAACCCCTCTTGATAGTCTTGTTGGTACTCTTCTTGGTACTTTTATTAGTATACTTATAGGTTAGCCTTTCTGATATTTTTTTGTTACTGTTTTGATACTCTTACGTTTCTCATCTTGGTACTGTTTTTTTGTACTGCTTTTGAAACTCCTCTTGGTACTCTTATATATTGATACAAATTTGTTTGTTTGTTTGGGATACTACTTTGGCTCTTCTGGGTACCTCTTATTGGTACTGTTATTGGCCGGCTTTTTGGCACTCCTCAAAAGTAAATATTTTAGGTATTTTTTTAAACTGTTATTAGTTTTCTTTTTGGAACTCTCATCGCTACCCATTTTATTGATATTTATGGAACTCTTCTTGGTACCTCTTATTGATACTCTCATTAGTCATCTTTTTTCTAAGCCATTAGCAACTCCTCGCGAAACTCTTTTTGGCACTCTTGTTGGTACTCTCATTGGTACTTATAATGCTTCTCCTCTTAATACCTCTTATCAGTACTCTTCATGGTACTGATTTGAAGCTCCTATTGGCATCCTTAATACCGCAAATTAGTACTGTTATTGTTGCAAAAACCTGTCATTGGTACTCAGTTTGGTGCTCTTATTTTCTTGCATGGTCTAATAAGTACTTATTGGTACACTTTTTGGTAATTTTGATGATACTCTTCTAAGTACCTTTTTTGGTACTTATTTGTGACACTTTAATTGGTATTTTTCCTTGGTAATTTTGTTGGTACTCTTTTTAGACTCATTCTCATTCTTGGAACACTTATTGTTACTCTTTTTGGCAGACTCTTGGTAATCTTCTTGGTACTTATAATGCTTCTCCTCTTGGTACCTCTTATTGGTTCTCTTCAATATTACTTTTTTTCGTTACACTCCTATTGGCATTCTTCTTGGTACCGTAATTATTACCCTTATTGTTGCCATTTTTGGTAATCTTGATGGTACTTTGTTTGGTACCTGTTATTGGTATACATAATTGTCATTCGTGGTACTTTTGTTTGCACTCTTTTAGATTATTTTTCTTGGTTACTCTATTTATTTTACTTGGTACTATAATAACTACTCTTACTGGTAACCTTGCTGGTACTCTTCGTGGCACCTTTTTTGGTACTCATTTTGGCACTTTAGTTGGTATTCTTCCATGGTACTCTTGTTGGTACCGTAACTAGTACTCTTATTGCTGCCTACTTGGTACTCTAATAAGTACTCTTACTGGTAATCTTGATAGTACCTTGCGTAGTACCTTTTTTGGTACTCATTTTGTCACTCTAGTTGGTTTTTTCCAATGGTACTATTTTAGGAACTCTTTTAGAAACTCATATTGGATTGTTTCTTGGTACTCTAATAAGTACTCTTATTGGTACCCTTTTTGACACTCCTATTGGTACTCTTCTATGGTACTCTTTTTAAAAGTCCTATTGATTTTTTCTTGGTACTCTTATTAGTAACCTTGTTGGTACCCTTTTTGGTAATCTTGATGGTACTCTTCTTGGTACTCTTTTTGGCACTCTAAACACTCTTCCATTGTACTCGTTTTGGAACGCGTTTTACTCTTTTTTATTATTCTTGGAACTCTTATAATTACCATCATTGGTGCCCTTTGGGTAATCTTGATTGTAATAACTTTTACTGGTACGCTAATTGGTATTCAACCATTGTACTCTTTTTGGTACTCTTTTGAGACCTCTTACCAGTATTCTTATTGGTACGAAAAAAAAAAAAAACGAAGTTGACTTTATAGCTGTCGGCCACCATTGCTAGTACCAACCACTAGTGTCTTCCTTTTATCTACAAGGACTTCGCCGCCCTGGGCTTCTAAGTGTATGAAAGTATGGCACGGAGCGACGGCGCCGAATACCCATATTTACACAAATAATTTTAGAGCGCCCGCCGCGGGATTCGAACCGGCGACCTCTGGGTTGTGAGTCCAGTGCGCGGTCCGATTGATCCACACGGGCGGGACGATTCTTATTGGTACCCTTTTTCGTAATCATGATGGTACTCTTTTTAGTATTTCTATTGGCACTCCTCGTGGTATTCGTTTATGGAGCTCCTTTACTTTACTTTTTTTGGTACTCTTCTTGGTACTTATCTCTAATGAGCAGTTCTCTAGGATTTCGGTCATTCGATTTTTTTTGTATTTTTTAATCCGACTGAAACTTTTTTGGTGGCTTCGGTATGCCCAAAGAAGCTATTTTGCATCATTAGTTTGTCCATATAATTTGCCATACAAATTTGGCAGCTGTCCATACAAAAATGATACGTGAAAATTCAAAAATCTGTATCTTTTGAAGGAATTTTTTGATCGATTTGGTGTCTTCGGCAAAGTTGTAGGTATGGATATGGACTACACTGGAAAAAAATGATACACGGTAAAAAAATTTCGGTGATTTTTTTATTTAACTTTTTATCACTAAAACTTGATTTGCAAAAAAACACTATTTTTATTTTTTTTTATTTTTTGATATGTTTTAGAGGACATAAAATGCCAACTTTTCAGAAATTTTCAGGTTGTGCAAAAAATCTTTGAACGAGTTATGAATTTTGCCTTCCTCACTGAGGTAAGGCTATAATCCTGCTCTAAAAATGAACTTTGTATAAAAACGTCGTAGACCCACCTTCATGTATACATATCGACTCAGAATCAAAAACTGAACAAATGTCTGTGTGTATGTGTGTGTGTATGTGTGTGTGTATGTGTGTGTGTATGTGTGTGTGTATGTATGTATGTGACCAACAAACTAGCTCATGTTTCTCAGCACTGGCTGAACCGATTTGACCCGAACCTGTTGCATTCGACTTGGTTTAGGGTCCCATAGATCGAGTTTTATACAGATTGAAGTTTCGATTAGTAGTTCAAAAGTTATGTATAAAAATGTGTTTTCACATATATCCGGATCTCACTTAAATGTATGTAAACTATGTCCGGATCCACCATCCGACCCATCGTTGGTTAGGTTATCAAAAGACCTTTCCAACGAGTCCAAAACATTGAAGATCTGGCAACCCTGTCTTGAGATATGGCCTTTTAAGTGATATTTATGTACTTTTTGGAAGCCGGATCTCACTTAAATGTATGTAAACTATGTCCGGATCCACCATCCGACCCATCGTTGGTTAGGTTATCAAAAGACCTTTCCAACGAGTCCAAAACATTGAAGATCTGGCAACCCTGTCTTGAGATATGGCCTTTTAAGTGATATTTATGTACTTTTTGGAAGCCGGATCTCACTTAAATGTATGTAAACTATGTCCGGATCCACCATCCGACCCATCGTTGGTTAGGTTATCAAAAGACCTTTCCAACGAGTCCAAAACATTGGAGATCTGGCAACCCTGTCTCGAGATATGGCCATTTAAGTGATATTTATGTACTTTTTGGAAGCCGGATCTCACTTAAATGCATGTAAACTATGTCCGGATCCACCATCCGACCCATCGTTGGATAGGTTATCAAAAGACCTTTCCAACGAGTCCAAAACATTGAAGTTCTGGCAACCCTGTCTCGAGATATGGCCATTTAAGTGATATTTATGTACTTTTTGGAAGCCGGATCTCACTTAAATGCATGTAAACTATGTCCGGCTTCACCATCCGACCCATCGTTGATTAGGTTATCAAAAGACCTTTCCAACGAGTCCAAAACATTGAAGATCTGGCAACCCTGTCTCGAGATATGGTCACTTAAGTGATATTTATGTACTTTTTTATTCCGGATCTAAAAAATAGATGAAATTTGTGTACAACCCCATCAAATCAGCCATTGTTGGTAATGAGTGAGGAAGGCTCCAACCACATAGGTGGATTAAGTTAGTTTTTTAATCAATACTGATTTTTTCAAAAAATCTAAAATTGGTCGCAAAAATTTTTCAACTTCATTTTTCGATGTAAAATCAAATTTGCAATCGAAAAGTACTTTAGTAAAATTTTGATAAAGTGCACCGTTTTCAAGATAAATCCAAATTTAGGTGACTTTTTTGAAAATAGTCGCAGTTTTTCATTTTTAAATTAGTGCACATGTTTGCACACTTTTGGAAAAATATTTTTGAAAAGCTGAGAAATTCTCTATATTTTGCTTCTTCGGACTTTGTTGATACGATCTTTAGTTGCTGAGATATTGCAATGCTAAGGTTTAAAAACAGGAAAATTGATGTTTTCTAAGTCTCACCCAAACAGCCCACCATTTTTCAATGTCGATATCTCAGCAACTAATGGTCCGATTTTCAATGTTAATATATGAAACATTTGTAAAATTTTCCGATCTTTTCGAAAACAATATTTTCAAAATTTTCAATTAAAGACTAACATTTTACAAGGGCGTAATATTGAATGTTTGGCCCTTTTGAAATGTTAGTCTTGATTTGAAATTTTTGAAAATATTGTTTTCGAAAAGATCGGAAAATTTCCCGAATGTTTCATATATTAAAATTGAAAATCGGACCATTAGTTGCTGAGATATCGACATTAGAAAATTGTGGGTTGTTTGGGTGAGACTTAGAAAACATCAATTTTCCTGTTTTTAAACCTTTGCATTGCAATATCTCAGCAACTAAAGATCGTATCAACAAAGTCCGAAGAAGCAAAATATAGAGAATTTTCTCAGCTTTTCAAAAATATTTTTTCCAAAAGTGTGCAAACATGTGCACTAATTTAAAAAAAAATGAAAAACTGCGACTATTTTCAAAAAAGTCACCTAAAAATGGATTTAACTTGAAAAAGGTGCACTTTATCAAAATTTTACTAAAGTACTTTTCGATTGCAAATTTGATTTTACATCGAAAAATGAAGTTGAAAAATTTTTGCGACCAATATTTCGATTTTTTGAAAAAATCAGTATTGATTAAAAAAATCATAACTCGTTCAAAGATTTTTTGCACAACCTGAAAATTTCTGAAAAGTTGGCATTTTATGTCCTCTAAAACATATAAAAAAAAAAAAAATTAAAAATAGTGTTTTTTTGCAAATCAAGTTTTAGTGATAAAAAGTTAAATAAAAAAATCACCAAATTTTTTTTTACCGTGTATCAATTTTTTCCAGTCTAGTCCATATCTATACCTACAACTTTGCCGAAGACACCAAATCGATCAAAAAATTCCTTCAAAAGATACAGATTTTTGAATTTTCACATATCATTTTTGTATGGACAGCTGCCAAATTTGTATGGAAAATTATATGGACAAACTAATGATGCAAAATGGCATCTTTGGGCATACCGAAGCCACCAAAAAAGTTTCAGTCGGATTAAAAAATACAAAAATTAAAATTGAAGAAAAAAGACCGATTTCGTAGAGAATTGCTCTAATGTAATTCCCTTCTTGGTACTTATATTGGAAGTCCTTCTTATGCTTTTCTTGTTAACCGACTTGGTACTCATTGTACAATAAGTAGACTTTAAGTTGTTTTGAAGTTAAGAGTTCGTTATTATAACATTTAAATATTAAATGAACTTTAGTTAAATTATTGCAGAGGATTGAATGTTGATTTTGAACAATTTTCAAAAATCAAAATGCGTCACCCTAGCTACTTTAAGAGACACCCAGTCGACACTGTGAACCGGGGTGAAAATCTCCAATTCCTGGAAAGAGCAGTGAATACATTTCTGAGAAGGGACGTTGTGCGTAAATTTGGCGCAGATTTGTAACCTGTGTGCGAAAAAAAGTACATTACCAGATGTGTGGGTGAAGGTGGAAGGGTTCTCGGGATTCCTCCGGGTGGAATCAAGTCCACCGAGGTTGGATTCCTGGGAAGGTTGTTTAGCCTGATACGAGTCAGATTCAACACGTGATGGGAGTTTGAAGGACAGGTCAATTTAAATAAAAGTCTGTACCAGTCTCTTCACAACTTTAAATGAATACAGACTGAGTTTCGAAAACCAAATTTTCCTCTACGTAATTTTCGCACTTAGCAAAAGTACTCCACTTCCCAGTGATTGCATCGAAAATCACGCCATACTGTTGCTTTCTGATTCTGATTCGCAAACAGGAGGGGAAAAAAACCTTCCAGCAAATCACTGCGAAATGGCTCGAACTGGCTCGTTTTTTTCTTCCTTCCACCCACGGCGAAAACAGTTGCAAACCCGGCAGGAATCAATCTGGGCGGAAAATTGCAACGAGCAACTTCCTGACGATTTGTGAAGGGAGGGAAAAAAATCAGTATCGTTGAAAAAAAAGTGTTGCCAGATTTACACCCAGATTGAGTAGTTTTGAGGGGAAATTTACAGAAGGGCACTTTAGAAATCAGTGTGGCTTGTGAATTGCCAAATTTAAAATTTTGAAATAAAAAAAAAACTGTTTCAAATATCTCTGGGTGCACTTCAAGATCAGCAGTGCATAAATTAACACCCCCCGTTTTTTTCACTTCAATTCTGCAGCAGTAGTCGTTCCTCCTGCATCGGGTTTTATCAGCCATGGTTGGTTGAATCTGCAGTCGGAAATGACGTTTTTGCAAATTTAGTCGGCGTGAAAAACGTGGAGTTCCTTTGCCAAGAGTTTTTAGAGGATAGATGGTGGCGGTGGCCCTAATTGAAATGCTCCTGCAACGGTGGGATGATTTACGGTACTGGAAACTGGAATAGCGGAAATATGTAGAAAAAATGTCAAATTTTACAAAGCCTCAACAACTTTAAAGTAGAAAAAATAAGATGTTTGGCAACACTGCTTGAAGTTACGAAAACTTAAAATCTGGTATCCCTGTCATAAACATTCGCCATTGAAATGATTTCATTAAATGTTGCAAGGTTATTGTAACTTTTAATACTAAGAGTAAAAATAGGTTTTGAAAGACATTACTGAAAAATTGGAAATTCAGAAAATTTGGCAACCCTGTCTTGAGATGTCACCACTTGAGCATAATTGGTGGAATTTTTAGGTTTGTATTTTTTTTATGGAAATGTAACGAACTATTGAAAACGAATCCATCTATCACCATAATTTCAACGAAAAAAATGTGTTGGTGTTTATGTAACACACATGACCAGTATGGCAAAGAACATAAATTCAGTTTGCACGATTCAATTATCTTCTCTCTAAATATTTCTCAAGAGAAGAAACTTTTCCATCCCCAAATGGTTTTTTCTCTCTTATTTTCCGACATTGACTTTAATTCATTCCTGCCCCATTCATCTTGGCAAACTTCTTGATGAACAACTCGTTCTCCACTGCACAGCGGCAGGAGTATCCTCCGGGAACGGCTCGGAACAAACAGAACATCGCCCCGAGAAGCACGTCGTCCAAGTCTTACTGCTGAACGCATTGTTTGCCCAATGGCCTGGCCTGTCCCGTTCAGGGACACGCCATATGGTCCCGGGGAATTCCGTCTTCAAGTTAGTCTTTCGAATCCTGGTCAGGGCCAAGAAATGTGAAATATTTATGAGGGCTTCAACTCTCGACACAATCAAAATGCTTTAAAATTTTTTTGTTTCAAGATTCAACTCTGCAAAAATCTGGTGTCGATTTCGGATTGAAAAGTGTGATTCGCTGTACCGCAAAAAAAACGCTATCGTGCAAATCGAACGAAATCCTTTCAAAAATTTACACCTCCTTCGCGTCGATTTGACGAAAAAAAGCTCCTTATTGAACCCTTTTTCGGGCAAGAACATCGAAATGCTTTCGATACTTGGCGCACACCGGAAGTCTGCATTTTTTCCGCCACCACTAAGGGTGGATGGCATTCCGAAAGGTTTTCCAGGAGAAATCCTGAAGGGAGCAGGGGGTGGAAAAAGAAATCCCAAAGTGATATCAAACCTAAACTCCCGACGAAAAGGTGAACGAGTGAAATCAATTGTGGACTTTTTTTGCGCTTTTTTAAAAGCGATTTGACTACCTCTTTTAGACGGAAAGATGAAAATTTGTGAATCAAATTAAAAAAAAATGCGAAAAAGTAACAAACAGTCGTATTGGCAACCCGGCGCAGCCGTCAAAAGAATGTGCCGTGTTGCCAAAATTGCTGTTTTTTAACAAATCGAAACTTCAAAAACGTGCTTTCTAATTGTTTAAATTATAAATAATTCGGCGAACGATTAAATTTGACCAACTTGACGACTGTCAAGTTAAAGCTTTTAAATTTTACGGCAAACGAATGCTACCTATACAATTCTAGAGTTTTTTTTGAAAAGGTTTTATAAGCTATTGTGTTTGCCATGTTTCTTTACACCAAAACCAAAAAAAAAGCAAAAAAACGCTTCACCGAACAAGTAAAACATTGCCTTCTTTATTGTTATTGGCGGAGCACAGCTCTGAGGGGGTTTTCCTCACACATCGTATTGTCTCGTGACATTTTTCCACCTTCCACCTTCCATCGATATTGCCCGATGGCGGGAAAACCAACAAAAATAAAGGCAAAACCTGACATCAGAACGGGGCAAACAGCCGTGACACTTGTGTGGGATTTCTTCTCGGAAACCGAACGTCACTCCTGGTTGTCAAACGATGGAGAAGACTTTGGGTTGAGACTTGTGTAACGTAAAATTATTTGATAAAAATGTTTCATGGTGAATTAATTTGAAAAAAGTAAGATTACATAGAATGAGGTAAATATTTCACCTTGCTGATGTAATTTTACTCAGTTTCTTATGTGAAATTACAAGTTTGTAATTTACACCAGAATCATGTAAAATTGTCATGTTTTTCCATGTTATTTAACTTTTACACAGTAATACATGTAAAACTACATTAAAAAAGGTCGATTGATTCTTTTTTTTTAACACATATCAATTCAGGTAAAATTACAGCGTTTGTAAATTTACACATTGTGAAGTGAATTGAGAAAATTGCACTTGTTATGCACATTGATTTTTAACCGAAACTGATTTTTTTTGGAATGCTTCCCTTAAAAATAAATATTGCAAAAAAAAGTTAGTAAAAACGCACTGCCAAACTTAATTTCAAACCACGAGATGACACTTTTTTCCACAGCAAAATCGAAAACAAATTGATTTTCCGCGAAAAGTGGTTAACATTGATTTTTTTTTACTCGCTTGCCACATAAAAAGTTTATGCATGTATCAACACACAGTGCTCGTTCAGATCCCGTCAATTTACAACCTTCCACAGTCAAGTCTTTCGTCACCCGGCGGCAGCAACGTCATTGGAAAGTTATCGCCAATCAATACCTCGAGAGAGGGGAGGTCGTTAACCCTCAACTGGACAGAAATTTCAAATGTTTTTTTTAAGCTTTAGTCGATCCTTGCAACAAAAAAATATTACGTCAAAGAATGTGTAAATTTACATATTTTTGCATGTAATTGTTTTTCTTCCACATAAATTGATTGTTTTTACTGATTTTTTATTCAAGCAAATTTACATCATTTTTATCCAAGCAAAATTATCTGGAAAAGAAGATAATATTCTACTGTAAAATTTTCAACCTTTCGAATTTTGTTTTTAAATTAAAGGACTTTTTGATTTCTAAATGTCTTGTTTTAATGATTAAAATGTCCAAAGTTGTCTAAGATTTCTATCGTTATGGTAAAACCGTTGATCATTTTCGAAGAAAAATATTCTGTATTAAATTCCATTCAACATAATTCTGTACTAAAAAGAATCAGCTTGTGCGGGGAGTTGAGTTAAATCAAATGCGTTTAAAAATTTATATTGGAAAAAACGGGATAATCGTTACTAAAAAGTATCGACACATGTAAGGTACTATTTTGAACAACTTGTTGAAGGAATTTTGCCAAAATATTGAAAGCGAAGCGAAATTTATATCTTTGAACGAAAAATCATGGCAATGATGGGAGTCTTCACGCTAAGGGTTAGAACGAAAAAAAAACCTCCAATCACTTTTCTTTGATGCGAAGCGTTTCTTTCTCCCCTTCCCTTCAGGCCGAGGGTTGCCTTCCAATTTTCACCGTCCTAAACAATCATATTTTCGTCGCATTGTTGCAACCGTCCTTCCCAAGAAGAAGAAAAAGACTATGAGAAGCAGTGTCGCACTTTCAAAGGGAAAACCCCAGAGCATTTTTTTTCAATGTGTGTGTTTGTCTGTGGGCGGAATCGTGATAAAGTTAACTTTTACCAGTGTCGATTTTCAGTTTTTTTTCCCTTTTTCTCCCGTGGGGAAAAGGTTGATTGTGTGAGAAGGACGAAATGGGCTCATACATCAAGAGTGTTGCTTTTTGCTCCGACCGCCCCCCCGAAGGTTTACGATATTGATGGTGATCTGTATCAATTTTAAGTTTGATCTGAGAAGACCTTCATAATTGACTGTTTGTTGTTGGAGAAAGAGGGAAAATTGAGACTTTTCCAAATAAAAATCAATCTAAAATTTCAAAAAATAATCCGCGTGGTTTATGGATGGCCCCTTAGTCTTTCTAAATTATATTCATTTTCCACCAATGTTGAGCGAAAAAAACTCTTGAAAATACACTTCGATGCAATTTATTAATCTTTTTATTTCTTGATTAATTTTTCAAAACGTCCTATCTGCTTAGGAAATCCATAACTCATGGGTTGTTTTGAAAATTCACTTTAGATTTCTACTTGGCGCTTACATCACTTAACTTTTGTTTGTAGAGTACAAAAGTTTAGTAAATCTTGTATTTTAATTCCAAAAGGAAGGCCAAAAAGGACCACAGAATATTACGCTAACTTAAACGATTAAATTAATATTTTTTTTTTAATTTTTGATTAAATGGAGTTTACGTCACATTGTTACTGAAACAGTGAATTTAAGGCAAAAACGTCACATTTAAAGCATTTATGTTTGCTGAATATTTATTTTATTTTATTTATCTTATTTTACTATTTATTTATTTTTTGTTTTAACCCTCTACAACCTAACCCCGCCTTTAGACGGGCTTCGATCTAAAAAATCGCCAAAAATCAATTTTCCAACCGATTTTTGATTTTTGAAAAAAACTCTTAAAATTTCAGAAAATTTCAGGGTTGGAAGTTTAACTTGTTTTATGTGACTTTGCCAATGTTTTTAAAAATGACTTTTTTTAGGGGTCAACTTTGGCTGTGTTTTTTACTAAAATTTCCATATCTGTCCCAGACTATGCCTCTATGCATTTTTTTTTGCAATTTAAATCATGATGGTGCCATTCTATAGCAGAAAATGTGAAAAACATGCAAACAAATTGAAAAAGTGACTGTAAAAACGTGAAAAAATTAGCCAGGCAAAATGTAATTATATTAGGTGATAGAATAAGCCAAATACTACTAAAAACAAACATAAACTAAACAAGATAAATGCAAATTAAAATACTAAAAATTAACCAAGAAAAACATAAAACAAGAAAAGTAATTTTTTTCGTAGAACAAAAGTTGCTCAAAATGACCTCCTGAACACAGGAAAAATAAATATTTTCGAAAAAAAATAATTTGGGCAGTAGAGGGTTAATTTTTTATTTTCAGTTTTACTCTAATGTGACGTAAGCTGAAATATATTTGGGTAATTCTCTACCAACTCACACGAAATCGGGAAAAGTTGGCTCGACCCCTCTTCGATTTACGTGAAACTTTGTCCTAAGGGGTAACTTTTGTCCCTGATCACGAATCCGAGGTCCGTTTTTTGATATCTCGTGACGGAGGGGCGGTACGACCCCTTCGATTTTTGAACATGCGAAAAAAGAGGTGTTTTTCAATAATTTGCAGCCTGAAACGGTGATGAGATAGAAATTTGGTGTCAAAGGGACTTGTATGTAAAATTAGACGCCCGATTTGATGGCGTACTCAGAATTCCGAAAAAACGTATTTTTCATCGAAAAAAACACTAAAAAAGTTTTGAAGAAGTTACTTTTTGCGTTTCTCTTTGTTTCGTCGTCCGTGTCTGTCGCGGGTGACCATGAACGGCCATGATTAACGACGACCAACTTTTTCAAAACTTTTTTTCGTAAAATTGCGATAACTCGTGATGTTTTTAAGCAAACCCCTTATGTCTATATATCAAACATTTTGTAATTGTCTGCTTTACAGCTTTGTAGAACATTGTTACACTCTAAAAAATAACTCTGCAAAGTTAGAAAAACATGAAATTTTAAAATGAAAATTTTTGTTCTAAATGAAAAAAAATGACCTTTCTGGGTCAATGTAAATTCGAAAAGTACATTAAATTTCCCATAAAATGACTTGTTCCAAAAAATTTTACAGTCCAGTAACGGAAAATGGGAAAATTTTTAAAACGTTTTTTGTGTTTTTTTCGATGAAAAATACGTTTTTTTCTGAATTCTGAGTACGCCATCAAATCGGGCGTCTAATTTTACATAAAAGTCCCTTTGACACCAAATTTCTATCTCATCACCGTTTCAGGCTGCAAATTATTGAAAAACACCTCTTTTTTCGCATGTTCAAAAATCGAAGGGGTCGTACCGCCCCTCCGTCACGAGATATCAAAAAACGGACAAAAGTTACCCCTTAGGACAAAGTTTCACGTAAATCGAAGAGGGGTCGGGGCAACTGCTGTGTGAGTTGGCGGAGAATTACCCATTTTTAAGGAGGTATTAGACTATGTCAAACAAGAAAACAAACGCAAACAAAGTATCATGTATTCAGGCTGAAGTTTCTGCAAACAAAAGCAGGCAAACTGTCAAAAAATTAAGTTTTTTTTTGTTTGTTTGTCATAGCAACAGAGCTTGGTTAGTTGGAATAAATTTGGAACGGCAAACACCTGTGACTATTTAGTATTTATTTATTTATTGCTTTTATATTTTCTTTTCAGTTTTACTCGAATGTGGCGTGAGCTCAAATATATTTTCAAGGAGGTATTAGAATATGTCAAACAAGAAAACAAACGCAAACAAAGCAAAATGTATTCAGGTTGACGTTTCTGGAAACAAAAGCAGTCAAAAAATTTATTTATTTTTTGTTTGTTTGTCATAGACTAATACCTTCTTTAGCAACAGAGCCTAGTTGGTTGGAATAAAGTTGGAACCTTTCGTTCCGGTGGAATATCAAGAACTGATTTTGAAGAATATTTTTTCAATTGTTTTGAAACCACGTGGACACTTTTTGAAATTTTGAAGATCTCTGTCTAAATATGATTAGAAAAAAATGCATTTTGCTTAATTATTTTTTGGAAATCATTCTGAATTAAAGTGTTTTAAACTTTTTGGCTTCTCCAAGTGCTGTCTGAACCTCATATATCCTCAAACCTTCGACATAACCGCTTCACTGAGTCGGTTATAATCGAATCGTTGATCCTTGCAACCTCCCCAGTCCATAAATCACATCAATACAAAAAAAAAAATCACCCAACCCCAGTGACCAAGGGATAACTTTAGGGGCAGGCGACATCCTTCAATGTTTATGGCGACCGATAATCATCCTCTTTTCAACACTTCTGGCAATGGTTTGAGGGTGGGGGTCCTGACAAGGACCACTGGTTCATCTTTGTCCTTTGGACTTGAAAGAGACCGGCAGTTCCGTTGCTATCGGAAGACGAAGTTCTTGAAGAGCGGGGTTTTTTGCGGAAGGTTGCTGTAATAAAATATGTCTCGATTGAGTCTTTGCAATAATGTTATTAGCCTCTCCTTTTTTCTCCGCTGGAGGGTGGTGGGTTGGAAAGAAGGGTACAAATAAAGGATGTGCCGGGATGAATATATGTCACGTTCTGATTTTCTGGGAAAGTCTTAAGGGTCGACTTTCAGTGGTCGATACAGATTGTCACTTTAAAATTTAAATAAAAAAATTGAAAATCGAAACTCTAGTTGCCTAAAGTTCCTTCAAGTTTAAAGCGATTCAAAAGCTATTAGAAATTGCTCGATCCTATCAATAACAAGAGCAAATTCCAGCCATCAATTTCACAATATTTGCACGAACTGTCTTCTGCTTTTCTGCCTTCAGAAAGCAGAGATTTCTCAAAGACACACAAACTCACAGCTTTCGCATCATTTGCCATTGCCATCACGAAGCTCAAATATTTAATAATATGAATCCTTACTCGCACTTTCTCCAATGTGCCCCCCTGCCAAGTTCGAAGGGGAGAGTGAGAATCCTCCCCCCCCCCTTATTTTGATAATATCGGTTGCTCTAATTGATGTCGGAGGTCTCTATGGAGGGAGCAAAACAACATCTGTTGACTTGCACTGGTAAAATTTTGAAATTTTTTCTTGAATTTTTGGGTACAAATTGTGCCCTAACAAAGTTGAACGATTCAATTTTGTGTACGCCGACGTTTCGATTCAAGTGTGAATCTTTTTCAGGGTCACAACTCTAGATTTTACCCTGAAGAAGATTCTATCCTGAACAGAAACGTTGAACTAAAATTGATGTTAAAAATTGAGCTTGATTCGAAATTATTCATTTTTTTCCAGTTTCAAACGTTCAATCAAGAATCTACTTCAAACTGTTTAACTGTGTAACATTTCCATTGAAATTCCACCCTTCCCCCCCACCACTCCTTCGAATGGAAAACGACAAATCGATTACCGGTTCATGATATGGAAAATCGAGCAAACAAATCGCTTATAGTTTTCTCGATCTGTGCGGGAAAACCCCAACTTTTGGCTTCGGGGATAGCAAACACAGCTCCCGGGGCAAATCTGTTTACGCAAATTCACACACACACTGTGGTGGGAAACTAGGCAGATTCGTTGTTTAATTCTGAGACAATTTTCGAAAGCACGTTGTGTTTTGGAGCTGTCAATATTTGCGTTGAAGAGGGGTAAATGCTAAGATTGAAGTACGTGAGATTAGTTTGTTGTTGGTGAAGAGCCTTATTTGTATTTCAAAGAACACTTATCAATGCGATGAAATAAGTTGAAAGCTAGCAAAACAATGTAATTTAGCCAAAGTCGAGGTGTAAATAAAGAGTCTATTCTAATGTAAACATCAACCGACATGAGCAGAATAAATTCTTTGTTTACACTTCGACGTTGGCCCATTAGCATTGTTTTGCTTGATGTAGATGTTTTCTTCTTGATGGTTGAGATTGGTGCGTGGCAAACTTGTTTATGTTTACACTCAACATAGCGTAATTTTGACAGCTCGTCGTGTCGGGCATCTCCCAGCGTCGTGTCGGCCGAATTGTCGGAGTGACTGCTTATAGGGGATAAAACGTAAACAAATCTTTCTACAGATCAGCGAATTCCAGTTAACATTGTGACAAATAATGACAAGAGCAGCTGTAATTGTTCATGTGTTCAAGCCAACGTACCACCAGCTGTGGCAATTCCAACAGTAGTTAGTGCAAATAACCAAGGAAAATAGTCTCAAAGAGTGTAGTGATGACCCCGACCCCGCAGCATCGTCTGCAACCGCCGCCACCACCACCACCACCTTCTCTGCTCCGAAACCGGTGAACTGGGGAACTCTCGTCGAACCGCCCTGCCACCAGCAACCCTGAATCCCGTGTGGACGCTCCGGAACGTCGGGGGCCTCCCATTGCCAGTGGTGGTGCCCCACCCGCAAGCTATGCAGTTGATGACGCTGAACTCGCTACTCATGTTCGACATAGTGTTTATCTTTTTCCTCTTTTTGGTCGGAGTGACCTGCCTGGTGTACTACCTGCCCCCGCCGGCACTTGGGTCGTTCCGGAAGGGTACGGGAGCAGCTTGTAGTGCAGCCACTAGCGCCAGCGCCGTCGGGCCAACGAACTATTCCTGCGGGACCTCAACGACCTGCACCGGCGAAACGGTGCGCTTCCGGCGGTACAGCGTCGGATCGCTGCTCAGTGCGAACGAGCTGACGGTGGGCAATCACCGCTTTCACAATCCGGTGCTAGCCGGCGCGGGCAGTGTCGTGGGCGTCACCGGCGACGGTGGTGACCTGCTCGTGACCGACTGCGAACTCGAAGAGATACTAAGTCTGAGGGGGGAGTCACCGGTGCTGATCGCTCCGCCGGGGTTCTGTGCCTGCTGTGCCGAACAGCAACAACAACAACAGCTACATCTCGAGCAGCACCTGGTCGAGAACCCGCTGCTGCTGGAGGCGCCCGTGCCGCAGCCGACGGCCGCCATCGCCGGCGTGGACTACGTGCAGATCGAGATCGAGCGGACCGCGGTGGACCCGGCGCCACCGTGCTGCTACGTCCGCGCCAAGGACGCCGACATTAAGGAGTGCCACGGCCCGATCCATGATGTGTAGAGGTGAGTACGCAGCCAGGTTGAGTTCTGTTGGCTGTGATATCGCACAAAATGCATTTGACATTTAAAATCTTTATTATCAATGAGAAGAAAACATTCACAATTAAGTACGCAGCCACAATGGGCTGCGTACTCCATCCAGACTGGCAGCATACTTTGTATCAACTATCCTTCGAATGGTGATATCTTAAGATTTGTTTAATTTATTTGCCAACAAGTACGCAACCACACCGTAGTTTGACCGTACGCAGCCACTTGTGGCTACGTCTTCTCATACCACAAACGGATAAACCACCACCCTTCGCATCCTCTTCCGAACCTTCCCAATCGCAATCTCTCCGCCGCAGCAGACGGCGGCAAGGGCGCAGCCCAGGGCCAGCACAAAGTACGCACCCTGAAAGTGGCTCAACCGCAGCGGGACCACCTGCGCCACGTGGTCCTCGACCTGTCGCGTTGCGTTCCGGGTGTGGGCCAGGAAGATTCGCGTCACCGCCGCCAGGTAGCCGGCCTCGATGAGGGATCTGGTGAATTTGGGGCGGTTAGAACTGATTTTGAGATATTGGAAAAAAGGCGAGACTTGCCGGATTTTCTTGTTGATGTGGTCTCTGAGCGGGAGTCCCTTCTGCATGACGATCTGGATGAAGCTCTTGGCGACGATTTCGTCCAGCGTGAAGACGGAGGCCGGTTCGGTTTGGTGGGCGGCCGCGTAGCGGAGGTACATGCTGGTTGAGGAGAAAATGTAAGTTTCTAAAGTTAAAATATTCTAAACTATTCAAATTTAAAAAAATAAAACATCAAAAATCGAAAATTCTAAAATCCTGAAATTAAAAATTCTAATCTTTAAAAATCAATCATTCTATAAATTTAAAACTCTAAACTTCTCAATATTCTTAAAATTCTCAAAATCCTCAAAATTCCTAAAATTCTCAGAAATCTGAACAAATTCAAAATTCTCAACAATCTTAAAATTATCAATGCCTCGAAATTTTCTAAATTCTCCAAATTTACTAAATTTTTGCAACTCTTCTAAAAATTGTCAATCTTCTCAAAATTCTTAATATTTTTAAAATTCTTAAAATTCCTAAAATTCCTAAAATTCTTAAAATTCTTAAAATTCTTAAAATTCTTAAAATTCTTAAAATTCTTAAAATTCTTAAAATTCTTAAAATTCTTAAAATTCTTAAAATTCCTAAAATTCTTAAAATTCCTAAAATTCTTAAAATTCTTAAAATACTTAAAATTCTTAAAATTCTTACAATTCTTACAATTCTTACAATTCTTAAAATTCTTAAAATTCTTAAAATTCCTAAAATTCTTAAAATTCTTAAAATTCTTAAAATTCTTAAAATTCTTAAAATTCTTAAAATTCTTAAAATTCTTAAAATTTTAAAATTCTTAAAATTCTTAAAATTCTTAAAATTCTTAAAATTCTTAAAATTCTTAAAATTCTTAAAATTCTTAAAATTCTTAAAATTCTTAAAATTCTTAAAATTCTTAAAATTCTTAAAATTCTTAAAATTCTTAAAATTCTTAAAATTCTTAAAAATTTTAAAATTCTTCAAATTCTTAAAATTCTTAAAGTTCTTAAAATTCTTAAAATTCTTAAAATTCTTAAAATTCTTAAAATTCCTAAAATTCTTAAAATTCGTAAAATTCTTAAAATTCTTAAAATTCTTAAAATTCTTAAAATTCTTAAAATTCTTAAAATTCTTAAAATTCTTAAAATTCTTAAAATTCTTAAAATTCTTAAAATTTTTAAAATTCTTCAAATTCCAAAAATTCTTAAAATTCTTAAAATTCTTAAAATTCTTAAAATTCTTAAAATTCTTGAAATTCTTAAAATTCTTGAAATTCTTAAAATTCTTGAAATTCTTAAAATTCTTGATATTCTTCAAATTCTTGAAATTATTTAAATTCTTAAAATTATTAAAATTCATAAAATTATAAAAATTCATTAAATTCTTAAAATTCCTAAAAAAAATCATTTTTTAAATTCTTAAAATTCTTAAAATGCTTAAAATTCTTGAAATTCTTAAAATTCTTAAAGCTCTTAAAATTCTTAAAATTCTTAAAATTCTTAAAATTCTTGAAATTCTTCAAATTCTTAAAATTCTTCAAATTCTTTAATTCTTCAAATTCTTCCAATTTATCAAATTCTTGAAATTTTTAGAATTCTTGGAATTCTAAAAAAAATTAAAAAATCCTCAAATTCTCCAAATTCTTAAAATTCTCCAAATTCTTAAAATTCATGATATTCTTAATATTCTTAATATTCTGAAAAATTAATAAATTTCTAAAATTCTTAACATTTTTAAAGTTCTTCTAATTCCTAATATATATATAACTTTCTTTAAATTCCCAAAACATTCAAAATTAAAAAAAAAATATTCTCAAAATTCTGAAAATTCTCAAATTTCTAAATTTCTCAACATTCACAAAAATATCAATTTTTCAAGATTCCAAAATTCCCAAAATTAAAAAAAATTAATATTTTCAAAATTAAAAAAAAATCTCAATATTTTAAAGATTCTTAAAATTCTTTGAATTCTCGAAATTCGTCATATTCTAAAAATTCTCAAAATTTGGCAAAATTCTCAAAAAATTTTACATTCTATAAATTTTCAAAATTTTCCGAATTCTCAAAACTCTCAAAATTCTCAAGATTTCTCTGATTTTAAACTTTCAAAATTCTTACAAATTCTAAAAATTCAAAAAATCCCAAAATTCGAAAAAATTTAAATGTTTTTAAAATCATTAGAATTCTCAAAACAAATAATAACAAAAATGACAAAAATTATAAAGTTAGAAAAAAATGCAAAAATAATATAAATTACAAAAAAAAAAAACAAAAAATAAAAAAAACAAACATTACAAAATTACAAATATTACAAAATTTACAAAAATTACAAAATTTACAAAATTTACAAAATTTACAAAATTTACAAAATTTACAAAATTTACAAAATTTACAAAATTTACAAAATTTACAAAATTTACAAAATTTACAAAATTTACAAAATTTACAAAATTTACAAAATTTACAAAATTTACAAAATTTACAAAATTTACAAAATTTACAAAATTTACAAAATTTACAAAATTTACAAAATTTACAAAATTTACAAAATTTACAAAATTTACAAAATTTACAAAATTTACAAAATTTACAAAATTTACAAAATTTACAAAATTACAAAATTTACAAAATTTACAAAATTTACAAAATTTACAAAATTTACAAAATTTACAAAATTTACAAAATTTACAAAATTTACAAAATTTACAAAATTTACAAAATTTACAAAATTTACAAAATTTACAAAATTTACAAAATTTACAAAGTTTACAAAATTTACAAAATTTACAAAATTTACAAAATTTACAAAATTTACAAAATTTACAAAATTTACAAAATTTACAAAATTTACAAAATTTACAAAATTTACAAAATTTACAAAATTTACAAAATTTACAAAATTTACAAAATTTACAAAATTTACAAAATTTACAAAATTTACAAAATTTACAAAATTTACAAAATTTACAAAATTTACAAAATTTACAAAATTTACAAAATTTACAAAATTTACGAATATTATAAAAATTACAAATTTTACAAAAAATTCAACAATCACAAAGATTACAAAAAATAACAAAAAACACAAAAAATACAAAAATTACAAAAATTACAAAAAATATTAAAATAACAAATATTTTAAAAATTACAAAAAATGAACAATTACAAAAATTACTAAAAATAACAAAAAATACAAAAATTATAAAAATTACAAATATTACAAAAATTACAAAAATTTCAACAATTACAATAATTACAAATAATAACAAAAAATACAAAAATTACAAAAAAAATATAAAAATGAAAAAAAAACTAAATTCACAAAAAATACAAAATATACAAATATTACAAAAATTACAAAAATAAATTCAAATTTAAATCAAATTGCTAGGTGGTGTTAAATAAGGGCATGAACAGTCGTTGTCATAAAAAATGTTAACGAATTCACGAATATTGTTCATGGATTTATGAATTTTGTTCATGAAACCACGCAGCTTATTTATACAATCAACGAATTCATGATTTTAATTTAATGACATATGAGAAGAATTTCGTCCTAAAAATATTAATTCATGGAAAAATGTTCACGATTTCGTGGATGTGATTCATGAAAATTGAAGGAAAATTAATAATTTTGATATTCATAAATTGAAATTCATGATTTCCTGAACATTTGATCAGCTTTTCCAATTCTTGACTCGTTCAAATTCACCCAGTTTCAAACGTGACCTTCAACTCACCGATTCCCGATGGTGGCAAAGGGTCTCGCCCCACCAACCATGGCCAGGCAGGTCTCGGAAGTGCACTCCAACCTTCGCTGCAGGATCCGCTCGGCAGAGCCGTTCAGTCGCTCGAGGTGAATCTGGGGACGACGATGATGACCATCACCACGGGTGACAACGGGGTGGAACGAAACACGAAGCTAGTTAGTTTGCGCAAGTGGCAATATACATGAGAGCGATCGTTACATGGTTAAGGGGTGCCGAGGGGAAGGTGGTGGGAATTTTCATCATTTTTTTTTTTCGTTTGCTTCTGAGTGGGGAAAAGTGCCGCTGCAGGATGAAAAACTTTTCTATTATCCTTGTTGGTTTTTTTTTTCTTTTTTTTTCTAGCTGCTTTGACGTCAGGAACATTGCTTCTTTTTTGCTTGTCTTCATGCAAAGAGTATCGAGTTTCGATGCAGGCGATGGGGGGGGAAAAAAGTTCCGATCCGTTCCTTTCGGGGGTTTATTCAGGGCATGATGAATTAGAAAGTTGAAACATTTTTTTCGCTCAAATTCCCTCCTTTTTTGCCAAAGTGAAAAAACTTGTAGCACCAAAGCGGAAATTTTTGTGCAACTTTGCAAAACGTCCCCCCGGTACTTACGGCAAAGTTGGCCGGAAAACCGATGACCATGCCCGAATCGAGCAGCTCGGCGACGGTGGAAATCTGATGGCCGTCGAGTGGCCGCTTCAGGATGTCATCTTCGACTGGTAGAAGATGGCCACGTGCACGCAGAAGACGCTCCACAGCCAGAAGTATGCCCTGGAATGTTACAACAGATGCAAAATTTTATGAATTTACAAAATTTCGAACAATAAACTTCGAAAAAACTAGGAGTTCCAGTCGGACTTGCTCTTTTTAACATTCTGAGCCTCAGTCTGATTCATTCTTTTTTACATTGGAAGTCCCATTCAGACTTGCTCTTTTTAACATTCTGAGTCTCAGTCGGACTCATTCTTTTTTTACATTGGGAGTCCCAGTTGGACTCATTCTTTTCAACATTGTTAGTTCTAGTCGGACTTGCTCTTCTTAACATTGTAAGTCCCAGTCAGACTGGCTCTACTCAACATTGTGAGTCCAAGTCGGACTCATTCTTTTTTACATTGGGAGTCCCAGTCGGACTTGCTTTTTTGGCATTGGGAGTCCCATTCGGACTTGCTATTTCAAACATTGGGAGTCCCAGTTGGACTTGTTCTTTTCAACATTAGAAGTCTCAGTCGTACTTGCTCTTTTTACCTTGTGAGTCCCAGTCGGACTTGTTCTTTTCAACATTAGAAGTCCCAGTCAGACTTGATCTTTTCAATATTGGTAGTTCCAGTCGGACTTGCTCTTTTCAACATTGGAAGTCCCATTCGGACTTGTACTTTTTTAACATTCTGAGTCTCAATCGAACTCATTCTTTTTTTTATATTGGGAGTCCCAGTTGGACTCATTATTTTCTATATTGTGAGTCTGAGTCGTACTTGCTCTTTTTACGTTGTGAGTCCCAGTCGGACTTGTTCTTTTTCAAATGTCGGATTGAAAGTCGGACTTGTTCCTTTGAAAATTTTGTGCTGGTGCCAAGACCAAGAAAGGCGGAACCTTACCGCGGAAAAAGACAGCCAACAATAAATTGCTTAATTAATTTAGTTCACGATACTGCCAAAGGGGGGTAAGACCCGAGGTGCAAACTTTTCCGACTTATCCCTTTCTGTCGGCCACACGAAGCCCCGTGACAGCAACAGACAAAGTGCTCTTTTGTTTTTTTTGTCCCACAGTGACAGTGTGTCTCTTGGTGAGAAATAATTACTCCGGTAAGTCCGGGTGACAGAAATGGCGCTAAAAAGGCGTTGCGAAAATGGGGTTTTTCCCTTGGTTGTAATTTTCCTGACAGCTTGTGGCATGTTTGGTTGGCTTGATTTGACAGGTGCTGGGCTGGAAATTTGTAAGTAAGAGCTTTTTTAAACACTTCTTCAAAAACAAAACTAAAAATGCCCCTATTTTGGGTAGTTTTTTACCTGTTTCGAAAACATTCTGCTTTAAATTAATTTTAATTACTTTTAAAGCAATTAATCATTGATGCCGCTCCCCACGCTTGTCAATCAGTTCATTCACAACTAATGAGCCGTGTCCGCTCAACCTTCCGAACGCAAAATTAATCTCTGAACTGAAATAAACCGGATCCGGCCCGAAAAAAATGTAAACAAATGATTTCGATTACCGGAAGCGCAGAGGTTAAAGTGTAGGCCAACAGAACCAAACCAAACCAACCGGTGAACATTGTTGACGCGCTGAAGTACCGATTGAGGAACCTGTGAGAAGGGAAATGAAATAAGGAAGAACTATTGTTTTTTTTTAAATGTTTTTTTTTGTTTTTTTTTAACTTTATGAGTCCCAGTCGGACTTACTCTTTTCAAAATTTTGAGTCTCAGTCGGACTTGTTCTTTTTAACATTGGGACTCACATTCCCCCTTTGATATTTTTAACATTGTGATTCCCAATCAAACTTGCTCTTTTCGACACTGGAAGTCCCAGTCGGACTTGCTCTTTTTTACATTGGAAGTCCCAGTCGAACTTGCTCTTTGTATCATTTTGAGTCTCATTCGAACTTGTTCTTTTAAACATTGGGAGTCCCAGTCGGACTTGCTCTTTTTACCGATGAGAGTCCCAGTCAGACTTGCTCTTTTTAACATTGTGATTCCCAGTTAGACTTGTTCTTTTTAACATTGGGAGTCCCAGTCGGACTTGCTCTTTTCAACATTATGAATCTCAGTCGAACTTGTTCTTTTTAACATTGGAAGTCGCAGTCGGACTTGCTCTTTTTAACATTGTGATTCCCAGTCGGACTTGTTCTTTTTAACATTGGAAGTCCCAGACGGACTTGCTCTTTTTAACATTGTGATTCCCAGTCGGACTTGTTCTTTTTAACATTGTGATTCCCAGTCAGACTTGTTCTTTTTGACATTGGGAGTCCCAGTCGGACTTGCCCTTTTTAACATTGTGATTCCCAGTCGGATTTGTTCTTTTTGACTTGCTCTTTTTATCATTTTGAGTCTTATTTGGACTTGTTTTTTATCATTGGGAGTCCTAGTCGAACTTATTCTTTTAATCATTTTAAATCATTTTCTGCATCATTGCAAGTTTCTCCCACTCCTTTCCTACAAACTCCCTAGAACAGAGCGCTACCCACGGGCAAACTCGCATTAATTTGTGTTTTCAATTAAGACTACACCGCGCGTTTTTTTCCCGCCTCCCACTCTCCTTCTACCGTCACCCGATACCGCTCACCTGTTCTAGGTCGGTGACAAACAGTGACAAAGCCACGAGCCTGCGGCGCATCCTGAAAAAAAAAAAAAAAACTTTTTCCCAGCGGTGGCCACGTGGGATTTGGTGGGAGTGAAAAAGCGGTGGGGTTGAATGGTTTCTAATTTTTGGAAATATCTTGACTTGCTCTTTGCGACATTGGATGTACCACTTGGATCAGCTTTTTTATCATTTTGAATCTTATTCGGACTTGTTCTTTTCAACATTGGGAGTCCCAGTCGGACTTGTTCTTTTTGAAATTTGGAGTCCCAGTCGGGCTTGCTCTTTTTAACATTGTGATTCTCAGTTGGACTTTTTCTTTTTGCCATTGGGGGTCCCAGTCAGACTTGTTCTTTTTACCGTTGAGAGTCCCAGACGGACTTGCTCTTTTTACCGTTGAGAGTCCCAGACGAACTTTTTATTTTTGACATTGGGGGTCCCAGTCAGACTTGCTCATTTTACCGTTGAGAGTCCCAGACAGACTTGTTATTTTTGATATTGGAAGTCACAGTCGGACTTGCTCTTTTTAACATTGTGATTCCCAGTCGGACTAGTTCTTTTTGACATAGGGAGTCCCAGTCGGACTTGCTCTTTTCAACATTATGAGTCTCAGTCGGACTTGTTCTTTCTGACATTGTGATTCCCAGTCGGACTTGTTCTTTTTGACATAGGGAGTCCCAGTCGGACTTGCTCTTTTCAACATTATGAGTCCTAGTAATTCAAAAATTAATAAAAATTCAACGAATTAACGTAAAATACTTAAAATTTTTACTGAACGATTCCAAGAAATCATGCCTTTTTCATTATTATTTTTCGAATCCGAACTGTTAAGTTTAACCTTAATACTAAAACTAGCAATATACGAGTGTAACTGGGTAAGATACGCCCTTAGCAAGTGATGTGACCATTTAAAAAAATACTGACTACTAGCTTTTGACTACTTCCTAATGACTACTGACTACTGGCTGCTGACTCCTGACTATCAACTTACTACTACTTACTGACTGTTAAGTCTGACTTCTATCGACTGTCGACTGACTACTTATTCCTGAATACTGACTAATGACTAACTACTAATTTCTGACTGTTAAATCTGACTCCTAACTCCAAACTATTTACTGACTGCTTACTGATTACTAACAGCTGAATATGACTCCTGACTGATGATTCCCGACTCCTACTACTGATTAATGGCTACTGACTACTACTTGACTTTTGATTTTCTGACATTCGAACCCTGGTTTCTGACTGCTTATTACTGACTATTGACTACTGACTACTGGTACCTGATTACTGATTACTGATTACTGACTAGTGAATTCTGACTACTTACTCCTGACTACTGGCTTCTGATTCCACACGACTGACAATTGACTACTGATTCCTGAATACTGACTATTAAATCTGACTCCTGACTTATGACTCATGACTTCTTACTACTTTCTGATTACTGACTGCTGAATCTGACTCCTGACTAGTGAATCTCAACTCCTACTGTTAAGTAATAACTACTGATTTCTTTTTCCTAAGTTCTAACTCTTGTCTTCTGACTCCTGACGGATGTAGACTGACTTTTGATTTATAAGTTCAGACTTCTGATTTTTTACTCCTGACTTCTGACTCTGACTACTGATTCATGGCTTCTGACTCCTGACATTTGAATAATGACTACTGACTGCTGACTCCTTACTACTTTCTGATTACTGATTGCTGAATCTGATTCCCGACTCCTTCTGCTGTTTCCTGACTGCTGACTGCTGACTAATGTCTCTTGTCTTCTGACTCCTGACGGCTGACGACAGACTTATAAATGATTTATAAATTCTGACTTCTGATTTTTTTACCCCTGACTTCTGACTCATGACTTCTGACTCATGACTTCTGACTCCTGACTACTCTCTGACTACTGACTGTTAAATTTGACTCTTGACTACTGACTCTTCTTGCTGAGTTCCGACTCATACTGCTGATTAATGGCTACTGATAACTGTTTCCTGACTCTTGACTACTGACTACAGACTTCTGGCTCCTGACTGCTGACGACTGACTACGGATTTCCAAATACAGATTTCTGACTTCTGATAGTATTTGACTCCTGTGAATTCTGCCTCTTGACTACTGACTAATGACTTCTGCCTTCTGACTCCTGACTACTGGCTACTTACTGATTACTGATTGTTGAATCTGACTGTTTCCTGACTCCTTACGGCTGACTAATGTCTGTTGTCTTCTGACTCCTGACGACTGACGACAAATCTGTAAATTCATACTTCTGACTTCTGATTTTTGACTCCTGATTTCTGACTCTTGACTACTGATGCATGACTTCTGACTCGTGACTACTGACTATTGGCTACTGACTGTTGACTGCTGACTACATTCTGGTTACTGACTGCTGAATCTGACTCCTGACTTCTGACTCCTGACGGCTGACGGCTGACGGCTGACGGCTGACGACTGACTACTGATTCCTGAATAGAGACTTCTGACTTATGATTTTTCATTCCTGACCAGGGTTGAGAGGTTGTAATTACTGCTGAAATTTTCATATTTTTTTTAATAAATGGTTTTTCAAACACACCGTTCCCCAAACTGACAGCGAGGAATTCCCTGGCGCTCGTCGTCGCCGACGACGAGTTTTGTTCGACGTTTTAATTAAATTCTGGGCTTGCTTTAATTTCACGTGTGCTATTTGGGTTTTCCCCGTCGTGGCCATCCCTGGAACACTGGTTGTTGATGTTCTCGTATTTTTTTCCCGAGCATATGTTTTAAATTCCATGTTGTTGACTTTTTCTGTTTTGGTTTCGGTTTCTGGGTTTGTTTGCGTCAAACATTCGTGTTGAAATTTACAATGTTTGCGCTGAAATTCAGTTAAAATGATGTTTTAATCAACGTTGAAAGCAATACCTCGTGGATTTAAAGCTCGAGCAAGAGTCATCATGTCTCACATTACACCGGCGTTACGATTGGTTACCTCTCTACCCGAATGACATCCGCACTTGTTCGCGGCTCATTGAGCATTACGGCTGCGGCCCTTACTTACCGGCAGACGGTGCTGCGGGGAATCCACGGCAGTGACATGGCAAGCATGACGCCCACGCAGTCCAGCGGGGAACGGGGACAACGGGCGGGGTCGGGTTTTTCCACCAGGACCAGGATCGTCTCGTACAGGACGATGAACAGGACGGTGGTCGCGATGAGCAGCAGCCAGACGAGGGGGCTGGAAGATTTGAGGAAGAAGGATTGTAATGATGTATTTTTTTTCTCTTTTTTGCAGGTAAATGTTGGTGACTTTCATGGAAAACTGAAGAACAGAAAGGTTTGTGTGAAAAGTATTAAGTATTCTAGGTATTCTACTCATATCAAAGGTGTCTTTAAATTCAAGAATTCAATCATTTCATTCAATAATCAACTCTACCATTCATTAACTTCACAACCTTACAACTCAACAACCTCAATAATCTCAACAGTCTCAACAACCTCAAAAACTTCAAAAAACCTCAGCAACCTCAACAACCTCAACAATCTCAATAGCCTCAAAAACCTCTATAACCTCAAAAACATCAACAACCTCAGTAACCTCAACAACCTCAACAGCCTGCACAACCTCAATTACCTCAATTGTTGTAATCTTTTTGTCAAAAACCTCAACAGCTTCAACATCCTCAATATCCTCAATAACCTCAACAACCTCAACAACCTCAACAGCTTCAACATCTTCAATATCCTCAATAACCTCAACAACCACAACAACCTCAACAACCTCAATAACTTCATTAACCTAAACAGCTTCATCAACCTCTATAACCTCAATGAACTCAACAACCTCAACAGCCTCAACAACCTCAATTACCTCAACTGATGTAATGTTTTTGTCAAAAACTTCAACAACCGCAACAGCATCAACAACCTCAATAACTTCAATAACCTTAACTACCTCAATAACCTCAATAACCTCAACAACCTCAATAACCTCAACAATCTCAACAGCATCAACAACCTCAAAAACTTCAAAAACCTCAGCAACCTCAACAATCTCAATAGCCTCAACAACCTCTATAACCTAAAAAATCATCAACAACCTTAATAATCTCAACAACCTCAACAGCTTAAACCACCTCTATAACCTCAATAAACTCAACAACCTCAACAACCTCAATAACCTCAAAAACCTCAATAACCTCATTAACCTCAACAACCTCAACAGCTTCAACAACCTCAATAACCTCAACTGATGAAATGTTTTTGTCAAAAATCTCAACAACCTCAACAACTTGAACAAGTTGAGCTATTTGAGGATATTGAGGTTGTTTGGGAAGTTCTAATTGTTAAGGTTGTTGAGGTCGTTGAGGTTATTGAGGTTGTTGAGGCGTTTGAAGTCGTTGAAGTTATTGTGATTATTTAGGGTAATTGAGGTTGTTGAGGTTGTTGAGGCTGTTGAGGTTGTTGAGGTTTTTGACAAAAAGACTACATCAGTTGAGGTTATTGAGTTTGTTGAGGCTGTTTAGGTTTTTGAGTTTGTTGATGTTGTTGAGGTTGTTGAGGCTGTTGAGATTGTTGAGGTTGTTGAGGTTATTGAGGTTTTTGAGGTTATTGAGGTTGTTGAGGTTGTTGAGGCTGTTGAGATTGTTAAGATTATTAGGTTAGTTTAGGTTATTGAGGTTGTTGAGACTGTTGAGGTGTTTGTAGTCAATTTAACAAATTTACAACTAGACAACTCATCAACTCCACAACAATTTATCTAAGTACTTTTCCAACGAATCTTCGCGACCATCAATTGATGGATTGCTTTACCATTACGTGACAGCACAGAACTTCCCAGATATCCTTTATTACTTCCCCCCTGAATGTGTAATCCAACTTCCGACGCAGAGCGGGCCCAACTCCGATACCGAGATAATTCCTGCTTAGACATGTGTGCGAAATATATCATTTGACGTATCCCCTCCATTACTCACGCGACGGCCTCCCATACTATCCGGAAGCCGACCAGAAGGGATAAGTAGTTCCGGATGCTCATCGTCCTGCTCCTCCTCATCAGCATCGCCATCATCATCATTGTGTAATGTTTTATCGTCCGCTTCCTTCCTCGAGGACGCGCGTCTTTTGTTCAACTTTTCGACGGAAGTTGCGTTGCCTACATTCAGAAGGGGGGCGTCAACCCAGAGCTGGGGACAAAAAAGGCTTCAAGAGGAGGGGTGGCAGGACGGGTTAGGTCATTAATTAAATTAATTTATGATGCCCCCATATCAGTGCTGGGGCAGCAGCGGAGCTATCGTGTGTGTGTGTGTGTGTGTGTAACCCTTACAATGATTGTGCTCTATTAGACTGGAGGGTTTCGGGGGAGGCAATTTACAAACGATGTGAAGGATCTGGCACGTTTCCAATATGCCGATTTTCGACAAACTCCACCGGTCCTATTACGAGGTTTAATCTCCATTTCAATATTCATAAAGAGAGAGAGAGAGAGACAACCTTCGTGTTGGCACGTGTTTATAGAGTCATCGTCTGTAATGGCGACGACGAGCTAAATTTAGATCGTCTTTCGAATTGCCAATAGTCGGCGGAGGAATGCTAACGATTCTGGAATCAATTTGCCCACCACCCCCTCTTGCTTACCTCAAGTCATGTGATTGTTTTCGTCGAATGTCTCAACCCCGGAAGGCATACCAATTTGCATTGCTTTCCTATTTGGCCTTTCCGTCACACGGTATCATCCGTCAGGTCAGGATCCGCAGCCTTTGTCAGGTTGTGAATTTATCAATCAAATGGTGAGAATCATCCATTGTGGTGTGCAGACTGAGGAATATCGATTGGTTGAGGTCATGAGCTAATGAGTTCATGAGTTGTTCGTTCGGCTGTTGAGTTGTTGAGTTGTTGAGGTTGTTCAGATAGGTTAGGCCATTGAGGTCATTTAGGTTGTTGAGCTTGTTGGAGTTATTTGGGTTAGGTTGTTGAGGTCATTGAGGTTGATGAGACTATTGAGGTTATTGGAGTAGTTGAGATTTTTGAAGTTTTTGAGGTTATAAATTTTGCTGCGGTTGTTGAGGTCATTTTCATTGAGTTTTCATCGAGTCAAACGTATAGATTGTTTAGGTCATTGAGGTTGTTGATCTTGTTACAGTTATTTATGTTTTTGAGGTTATTTAGGTCATTGAGGTTATTGAGGTAGTTAGGGTTATTTGGGGTTTTGAGGTTATTAATTTTGCTGCGGTTGTTGAGGTCATTGCAGTGAGTTCATGAGTTATTTGTTCAGTTACAAGCTGAAAAGTTGTTGAGCTTTTACAATTATTTAGGTTGTTGAAGTTTTTGAGGTCGTTTAGCTTGATGGACTTATTTAGGTTGTTTAGGTCGTTGAGGTTGTTGATGTTATTGATATTTTCAAGCAGTTTAGGCTGTTGTGGTTATTGAGGTTGTTGAGCTTGTTCGATTTATTTAGGTTGTTGAGGCTATTGAGTTTGTTGAGAAAATTGAGGTCATTGAGGATGTTGAGGCTATTGAGGTTTTTGGAGAAGTTGAGATTGTTGAGGTGTTTGAGGTTATTGAGATAATTGGAGTTATTTAGGTTGTTGAGGTTATTGAGGTCATTGAAGTTATATTGGTTGTTGAGGTTATTAAGGTTGTTGGAGTTGTTGAGATTGTTTAGGTTATTGAGGTAGTTAGGGTAGTTATTGTTTTTTGTGGATTTCGAAGTGATGAGTTATTTGTAAAGTTGAACAGTTGTTGAGGTTATTAAATCAGTTTAGGTTGTTGAGGTTATTGGGATAGTTGAGCTTGCTGTTTTTGAGGCCCTTGACGTAGCTTTGGTTGTTTAGGTTGTTGAGGTTATTGATTTCGTTTGGTTTTTGGAGGTTTTTGAGGTAGCTCAGGATGTTCAGAATGTAGATTTGTTAGTTGTTGAGTTCTTGAAATGAACTCTGTTAATCTAAAAAAACTCAATGTTACATCATTAAACTGAAAACCAGTGCAGTTTTCCAACCTAGCAACCGAGACATGCGCCGGGATTCGATTTCACAACCAACCTCAACTAGAGCGCAGAGGGGGGAGGTACTTCTCACTGGTAATAAACGGAAGAGTGTGCTCCTCAGGAACGAAACCTCATTTGCTATAAATTTTACCATCTACCAGTGAGACAATGCACAACGGTCTGCTGCTGGGCAGATAAATGGTGCAGCTCTCGAGTGTCAGTCACAAATTTAAACCCCTCTCGAATCGAGGACTCACGTGCGAGCCAGTGTTGCCAGAATCTTCTGAGTCGTTCCGAATCGAGACGAGAAGATTTCACAACTCCGGCATTAAAAGTTGCATCACCACAGCTGCAGAGTGGTGGTTCATCCCCAGAAAATCTCCAATCAGTACGTGGAAATCGTCCCACAGAGAGGACTTGAAGAACTAGACATACCTGAAAGCACTGCCGAGATTCCGCCACAGGGGCTGCTTGCCGGCCAACGGAACCACCCACTGGATGACGTCCTGCAGGTACCCGATGCTGTGGTCAAACACGGTGTGCCGCTCGTAGTCCGGGTACAGATTGCCGAAGAAGATGTCCGCTGACGGGTGGGACTGGAGTTTTATAGTTGAAAATAAGATTTTTAAAGCCACTTAGCAACAAATCAACTCAAGAAATCAACAAATCAACAACTCAACTTATCTACAAGTCAACGATTGTTAAGTTATTGAATTGTTGATTTGTTGATTTGATGATTTGTTGATTTGTTGATTAGTTGACAACAACTAATCAACAAATCAACAAGTCAACAAGTCAACAAATCAACATATCAACAAATCAACAAATCAACAAATCAACAAATCAACAAATCAACAACTGTTGAGTTGTTGAATTGTTGATTTGTTGATCTGTTGATCTGTTGATTTGTTGATCTGTTGATTTGTAGAATTGTTGATTAGTTGTTGTCAACTTGTTGATTTGTTGAAATGTTGAGTTGTTGAGTTGTTGAATTATTGGTTTGTTGATTTGTTGGTTGGTTGATTTGTTGATTTGTTGATTGGTTGATTTGTTGATTGGTTGATTTGTTGATTTGTTGAATTGTTGATTTGTTAATTTGTTAATTTGTTGATTTGTTGATCTGTTGATTTGTTGACTTGTTGCCTTGTTGATTGGATGATAAGATGACAACAACAAATCAACTAATAAAAAAAAACAACAAATCAACAGATCAACGAATCAACAAATCAACAAATCAACCAATCAACAAATCAACAAATCAACAAATCAACAAATCAACAAATCAACAAATCAACAAATCAACAAATCAACCAATCTACAAATCAACAACTCAACTAATCAACTAATAAACAAATCAACAACTGTTGAGTTGTTGAATTGTTGATTTGTTGAATTGTTGATTTGTTGATCTGTTGATTTGTTGATCTGTTGATTTGTTGATTTGTTGATTAGTTGTTGTCAACTTGTTGATTTGTTGATTTGTTGAGTTGTTGAGTTGTTGAGTTGTTGAGTTGTTGAGTTGTTGAATTGTTGATTTGTTGAATTGTTGAATTGTTGATTTGTTGATTTGTTGATTTGTTGATTTGTTGATCTGTTGATTTGTTGATCTGTTGATTTGTTGAATTGTTGATTAGTTGTTGTCAACTTGTTAATTTGTTGAAATGTTGAGTTGTTGAGTTGTTGAATTGTTGATTTGTTTATTTGTTAATTTGTTAATTTGTTGATTTGTTGATCTGTTGATTTGTTGACTTGTTGCCTTGTTGATTGGATGATTAGATGACAACAACAAATCAACTAATCAAAAAAACAACAAATCAACAGATCAACGAATCAACAAATCAACCAATCAACAAATCAACAAATCAACAAATCAACAAATCAACCAATCAACCAATCAACCAATCAACCAATTAACAAATCAACAAATCAACAAATCAACAAATCAACAAATCAACCAGTCTACAAATCAACAACTCAACTAATGAACTAATAAACAAATCAACAACTGTTGAGTTGTTGAATTGTTGATTTGTTGAATTGTTGATTTGTTGATCTGTTGATTTGTTGATCTGTTGATTTGTTGATCTGTTGATTTGTTGATTTGTTGATTAGTTGTTGTCAACTTGTTGATTTGTTGAGTTGTTGAGTTGTTGAGTTGTTGAATTGTTGATTTGTTGGTTGGTTGATTTGTTGATTTGTTGATTTGTTGATTGGTTGATTGGTTGATTGGTTGATTTGTTGGTTTGTATCAACAAATCAACAAATCAACAAATCAACAAATCAACCAATCAACAAATCAACAAATCAACCAACCAACAAATCAACAATTCAACAACTCAACAACTCAACAAATCAACAAGTTGACAAATCAACAAATCAACAAATCACCAAATCAACCAATCAACAAATCAACAAATCAACAAATCAACAACTCAACAAATCAACTAGTTGACAAATCAACAAATCAACAAATCAACAAATCAACCAATCAACCAATCAACAAATCAACAAATCAATAGATCAACAGATCAACAGATCAACAGATCAACAGATCAACAACTCAACAAATTAAAAACTCAACAGTTGTTGACTTGTTGATTAGTTAATTTGTTGATTTGTTGAACCCATCAAACCCACCCGAAACTCCTCGATGACCTTCACCCCGGCCATCCGCCCACTCCGATTCACGTCCAACAGTTGCTCCTCCAGCCTAACGTTCATGAACCGGGCCACGTCCAGCACCAGCTTCTGCTCCATCCCGACCCAGTCGGTCCGGCCCGGATCGGTGACCATCGGGGGCCACACGGCGACCAGGGCCCGCACCGGGCAGCCCCCCAGATCGTGTGGGACCTTGTGGAAAAAGTGCGGATCTTCCGGCGAGATGAGCAGGCCCATGCTGGGATGGAAATCCGCGGGTTGTTTGGTTAGAGCATGACGGAGGAAGGCGCGCTTGCGGGTCGTGGGTTGTTGCGACGGCGAGTGTCCTGCGGAGCGGAGCTCGAAGGTTCCGGTTGGGATGGCGCTTTTCACGGTTGGGATCGAGAAGTTGTGCCACTTTACGCGAGTTGGCGTGAAGAAGGCTTCGTTTGGGTAATGGGAGGAGCAGCTCGTCGAGTTGTCTTCTGAGATGTTCACGGCTTCGTTCAAGTACTGCACGTTGAGTTCACCTTCCACCCAGGAACACCGGTCAATCTGGTCGTAGTTGAAGAAGTTGGTCGCACAAGATGAATACCTCCCATAGGGAAACCAAGTGTAAACAAAACACTCCTCCGAGGTCACCCCCACAGGGCAGTACATCAACACCGTATTATGAATGTAGAACCTGCTCCAAAGCAGCTCAAAAACGGCCGCCACCGCCCCACTTCGCCCCCGACATCCCTTCACCTCATCCAAGAACACCACCAAAAACCAACTCCGCGAATCGAACCGCGAGTGATTCTTCAAAAACCCCAACTCCCTCTCCAACTCCGCAATCCCGCGGAAAACCATCACGTAGTGCGTTTCCCGGTTGAACCCGTGACGGAATGACCCGTGGGCACCTGGCCACTGCCCATCCCGGCGGTCGTCCCAACTGGCCACCATGATGTTGGCCCGGGTCGTGGCTAGCGCGTAGAAGCGGTCCTGAAGAA